>NC_141145.1:810956-1110956 GCF_053477565.2 Lygodium microphyllum
GTCACTCATGGGACAGGATTATGTAGTCGAAGTTTGAATCCTTATAGACTAACCATACGTGGAATTTGATTCCTTTGATGCTTGGTGGCAAGAAGGCCCTGCCATGCAAGTAGGTACACAAGCTGAAAAGTATCCTTGGACTCCCTAAGCTTGCTTATGAGGACAAATTGGTAGCTAGGGATTTCAGGGAGAAATATGGTGTTGACTTTGATAAATTATTTTCTCCTATGGTCAAAATAATGACCTTATGCTTGGTACTAACATTGATTACTCAATTAGATTTGGACCTTTATTTGATGGGTGTAAAGATGGTTTTTTTATATGGAGTCTTGCGTGATGGGATGTATATGCAAAAATCTAAGGGTTTTGAAGAAAATGGCAGAGAACAACTAGTATGCAAGTTGAAAAAGAGCCTTTATGGCCTTAAGAAGGCACCTAGGGAATAGTACCATAAGTTTGATGCTTTTTTGCATTCACAAGAATATAGCCGTAGTGCTATGGATCCATATTTATACACAAAGAAGGCTCATGATGGCAGTCTTATGACTTTGGTACTCTATGTGGATGATATGCTTATTGCTAGAAGAGTTCATGATAAGCTGGATGCCTCGAAAACTTAGCTCAAGAAGAGATTTTAAATGAGGGACATGGGGATATGCCATGCATATTCTTGGGATACACATCACGCATGATCACTCTAAGAGACTCCTTTATTTGTTATCACGGAAAGAGTATATTTAGAAAATCCTTGAGTAATTTCATATGCAGGATGGTAAACCTATTAGTTATTCTCTACCTTCTCATGTGAAGGTTAGTCATGCCGATTGTCTACAGTTTGATGAGTAGAAGGCCGAGATGGCCAAGATCCCTTATGCATCCACCATGGGTAGTTTGTTGTATGCCATAATAGCCACTCATCCTGACATAGCATTTGTAGTGGGAATTGTGGCATGCTATATGGCTACACCTGGTAGATGGCATTGGGATGTTGTCGCGGGTATCATGAGGTGGCTGAAGAGCACAAGCATATGTTCTGGTGGCTAAGATATAGGAGTCATGGGGTACACTAACTCTGATTATGCAAGATATCCAGATAGTAGGAAATCTGCCTCTGGCTATATCTTTATCTTTGCTCGAGGTGTTGTTTCTTAGATGTTGAGGGTGCAGAAATACACAGCCCTCTCTCCTACGTACTAAGGTCAAGTATGTTGTAGCCACACTGAGACTTGTGAGGAGGCTCTTTCATTAGGCCGAAAACCTTGATATTATTGATGTGGTCCCTACACTGCATTCGGATTCTATGAGTGCTATCCAGTTAGCTAAGAATAAGGTATTCCATGCAAAGAAGAAACACATTGAGGTTCATTACCACTTTATTAGAGAGGTTGTTTAGGACAAGTCTATTGACCTTGTCAAGATCTCAACTGACCAAAATCCTTAGATCTACTCACACCTTCCTTAGGAAGTTGATGGGTGTAAGATGAGATTACATATTTCCTCATCCTATTATACTTATGTACATTAAACTTTGTCATTTTTTTTCTTATTCTCTCCTTATTATAGGGGTATGTTTACTTTTAAGTGGAAGGATGTTGGAGGTAAAGGCACCTATGCCTAGCCACCTATATATTACTACATTGACATTACCCGCACACCTGTATACTACAGGTGGAAGACACCCAACATTGTCACTTCATTCTTTATTCTTTTAGTAACATTTTAATAAAAGGAAGGTTAGTCACACATTGTGATTGTTGGAGTTCCCACATCTTGTGTGTGTGTGTCTCTCTCTCTCTCTTGATCTTGCTTCTTCACCACAACCCTTGCTTCTACTTGTGTGCTTCCACTTTGGGCTCACTCTCTTAAGCAAGGATGATGATCTTAGGGTTTTAGAGGAAAGATTCACTTGCAATAATTTGCAAGCACTCTAAGAGAGTGGAATGGGACTTTGGAAAGAAAGTCTTGATCTTTGATGGGAGATTGGAACTGCCCTCGATAATGGCTAGAGGCAAATGAGTGGTTTTGGAAGAAGAAGGAATTTCAGAGTTGACACTAAGAACTTGCCTTTGCTCTCTCTCTCTCTCTCTCTCTCTCTCTCTCTCTCTCTCTCTCTCTCTCTCTCTCTCTCTCTCTCTCTCTCTCTCACTCTCTCTCTCTCTCTCTCTCTCTCTCTCTCTCTCTCTCTCTCTCTCTCTCTCTCTCTCTCTCTCTCTCTCTCTCTCTCTCTCTCTCTCTCTCTCTCTCTCTCTCTCTCTCTCTCTCTCTCTCTCTCTCATATCAAATCATCTAGGTATCTGATGGTATGGTGCACTTCTTCTATGCATTGGAAGCAAAGATGATGCCTTGTCGATGTGGTAGTGTGGGTTCATGGTGATGTGATGGAGTAGGTGTTGATGACTAATAACATTCAAATAAGTATTAAAGGGTAAGCTTTTAAAATTAAAGGTTTACTTTTTTTCTTTTTATTAGTTCTTCCTCCCCCAAAGTCCCCCATCCCACACACAGTGAGGGGGACATGTAACATTACATTAATATATACATATTTGGTCTTGACCTAATACTTTCATGAGAGATTCATGCCATGTCTATAGCCCATAATTGTCCATGAAGCAATCTAATTAGCTGAGTGGTATAGCCAAACATATAGCAAAGAAATAACTAATTCTAATCACAAAACTACAATTGTCTTCCAAATGCATCAATCCTTTAGAGTAGGGCACTATTTTAGCCAACCAATATGGGTTTAAGCAAAAGGAAAGAGCTTCAAGTAACTATACTAACATACCAATGTTTGCTAGCACATATGCTTTAAAATAATGTACTATTTTTAGATCTAATACAAGCGTACTAATTTTATGTCCAAAAATTCATCTAAAAATTCCCATAGCAAGCTTCTATCTAAAGACAAATTGAGAGACAAGCATTTGAAAAGATTATGCTTTAAATGTGGTAAAAAGTGGTCTCTTGGATACACATTTAGTGTAAGGTGTAGAATTCAAAGGTTGGTTTTATTTCCATGGAAGATTCTAATGGAATGAGAGGTGGATTTTAAGGCACACTTTGCAAAATTTTCAAAGCACTTTGCACGATTTTTAGAACATTTTGTGTGGATCCACAATGCGTTTTTAGTGAAATTTGAATATTTGAAGCTTCAAAGTAGCCATTTGTGCAAAGTTTTTAAGGTGCACGATACCAGCCATTTTAAAGCTAGAGGCAAAGGAGAGCACAAAGCCAAGTCTAAAAACAAGGAAGCAGTGCCCATCCATCATTTGGGCATTGATTCAATGCATTGTAGGTAGAATTTCATGCCGAGAGACCTTAATTTATGGAGAAACATAGAGTGGGTAGTCAAGGAGGTCAAAAAAGGGCCAATATTTCAAAAGGTGGACCAATTTTGAGGGGACGTGGGCCAAAGAGGAAAAGGGCACATTCATTGTATGCAATTTTTAATGGCAAATCATACAAAGAGAGAGAAAACAAGATCAATAAAAATGGGTGCCATCATTTCTTGTTTCTTTTGATTGCTGTGTGTGAGATCTTCACTATCTGTCACATGGAATCTCAGGGGGTTCACTATATGTATATCCTCTATATTACATGCATTCAAGACTTATTTATAAATATCCTCATGTGTGAATTTTTTTAAAATAAAACATGACCCTTTTTTATTCAATCTATAGAGGTAATCCCTTTATATGACACCCTTTTGTATGTAAAAATATATATAAAGTTGGTATTTTTAAAATCCCCTATTTTGAACTGACGTGATACATACATATATTCATGAGTGACCCCCCCAAGCATGGAATGTGAGAAATGGATCCCCCTCTTTATCCTCGTCACCATGTTACCAATCTTGTAAGCCAAATCAAAGAAATAAAAATGCCAGTTTTTTAGTCTTTCTCTCTCCTTAGCATTTCAATCTTTCTCTCTCCTTTCTTTCTATGCACATAATGGTAATTTCTATAAGAGGAAAGGGACACACACTGTGTGTGTGTGTATGTGTGTGTGTACATACATACATACATGTACACACGCACATGTGTGTGTGTGTGTGTGTGTGTGTGTGTGTGTGTGTGTGTGTGTGTGTGTGTGTGTGTGTGTGTGTGTGTGTGTGTGTGTGTGTGTGTGTGTGTGTGTGTGTGTGTGTGTGTGTGTGTGTGTGTGTGTGTGCATATATATATATATATATATATATATATATATATATAGGTTGGAGCATGTTAAATATTGATCATGGAGCAGCTGGGGAGGCTTTCGAGAGTATTAGTGTTGAGGGTTGAACTAACTTGTTTTTTGGGGTTTTTTTAATTATTTTCTAGAGATGAATTGTTGATTTTACGATTTATTGATTGATTTTTGGATGGTTTGGAAGTGTATTGGAATGGGTTGAGTAGATTTGAGAAGCTCATTATGGTTTTTAATTAAGTTATGATGTGGTAATTGATTCTATGGTGTGTTTGTTGGTTCTAATCTGTTTGTTTTTGTTTCTATTTTGATCTATTTTATTTATGTTTAAGAGATTGAGATAATGAATGAGTGGTATGAAGAATGATTGAGAGTTTATTATATGGTTTTTGATTATTTGGATTGGTTTTGGTTTGAGCTATATGGTTTTTATACCTTCTGTAGACCTCTGATGTGATGTAGTAGTAGTGAGCTTTGAGAGGCTACTATAGTATTGATCCAGTTCCGAAGTTGCCTCCCTTGGTGTGATGTGTCCCCTATGACTCTGCAAAGCATCTAACTCTTCTAGTAGACGAAAGCTCCTACATCCAAACCATGTTTTTGATTTATCGACTATCTCCTTGGGTACGCCCTTCCTCAACAGATAGTGTTCGTCATCATCAACAAGCCAAGCTGATATTTATCAACAAGCATTAAGAGTGATGTGAGCTTTCATCCTAACAAGATGGGGATGTGAGTATGGGCTGCCCTTTGTATTCATCAACAGAGCATGAGCCAGAGGAGGGTGGGAAAAGTGACTTGCCTTTTTCCTTTCAATTCAAACAAGAGGTGAGTTATGTGAATGAAGTGTTGCACGCATGGGGTAGGCCTCTCGAAGCACAAAGCACAATCTGCTCTATGCATGGCACTATATGGCTCCCTAGCCTTCCTTCTTGCAATGTATGCTAGCATAGGATGGGATGCACTACTGCACCATCAATTGCACACAAGGCATACAAAATTCACACAAGTGACCATGAGGAATGCATTAATGGGTGTTAAGAATTGGCTATCCTCCTGCATCTATCAATAGAGTGTGAGATAAGGGGATACGTAGAGTGACTGGCCTTCTATTTCAACCAATATGAGGGTGAGGATTGAGAGACATTACAACAATTAGCAATCAAGTACTATCGTTGCTCTTATAAGGAAACCACCAAGACCCACATATCACTTATTACTTCAAGCATTTCAAGCAGAGAGCTATGGCTACCTCTTACATAGATGTGCGCACTCTTCCACATACCAATATAGTGAGCTTACCTTTAAATCTAATCGAGTACCTCCTCCCACGAATCCATCAATAGCTCCATCTCCAAGGTCTGAGCTTCAACTTCCATAGCCATGTATGCAAGAAAGGGGAAGAGAAGAGGAAGAAGATGAAGACAGGAGAAGAAGAGCTCCTCTACTGTTTCTCATTCACACACATGCACACTCTCCCTCTCTCACACTCCCTCTCTTCCTCTCTCATGCACAAGAAGGAAGCAAGAGCAAGAAGCAAGAAGAGAACAAGTTTGGCCACACGCAAGAATGAGCTTCTTCATTCATTTCTTAACTTTATACATGCCCTTATCCCCTTCTTGGATGGCCATTCCATTTTTTATCAGTCTCCATTCCTCTACTCTCCTTTCTTCTCCTTCCATTAGCATAGGCCTCAATCTCGTTCTTTACAACTTGCATGGGAGAGAGCTCGGTGCTCTTTTACAAAATGAATTGCAATGCGTCTGGTGCTTTTCTTACTAACATATTAAGTTGCGCTTATTATTGTGTGCTTCATTTTACATTTGAGACTTTGTCTTGCACTTTACAACTTGCATGGGAGAGAGCTCGGCGCTCTTTTACAAAATGAATTGCAATGCGCCTGGTGCTTTTCTTACTAACATATTAAGTTGCGCTTATTATTGTGTGCTTCCTTTTACATTTGAGACTTTGTCTTGCACTTTGTGACTTCAGATTTTTCTGAGCGCACCTTTATCCTCCATCTTCCTCTTGCCTTGGGATTGTCTTTCATTTTAGATTTTTTGACTTTTTGTTATTGGTCTTTCGAGGGTGTAACAAGTACACTCTCGTTTTCCTTTGCACGCATGGGGCAGGCCTCTATAACCACCACAATAGGACACATCACTATGTTCTATGCACTGTACTATAAGGTTCATTGGCCTTCCTTTCTCGCACTTATGCTAGTTAGGTTGGGCCACATTGATGCACCATCGATTGTACATGTTGGCATACTCCCTCTCTGAGCTCCTCAATCTCTTCCATTGTGAACAATGACAAGAGGCAAAGCAAGAAGGCAAGCAATGATGACTTGTACACCTCTGTGAAAGAGGATTATACATGGGGTGGAACAAAGACTCTAATACCAACTATTGGAGGAGTAAGAGGAAACTTAAATCCCTACTATTCAAGATTATAAAATAATACAAGATAAGTATGCCACCCTAAATTTGACTAAGATAAGGTGGTAAAAGCCCACAAGAAATAACTTCTCAAGGAGGGAAAAAGTTAAAGTGGTCCATACTGTGCCCATAGATCGACAATGACTATTGAGTTGAGTGCTATATTCTTCATCAACAACAAACTGGTGGTCTTCATCAACAATGTTACCCCCTTGGATGCTGCTACATTGTCCTTGCCATGATTGGAGCATGGTGTGTTGAGCCATGGTATCTCATGCAGTCAACTCCAACCCCTCAATACATGCCAACGATAATTTCTGACAACTAGCAAAACTGGCCAAGTGTCTCTAACCCTACTCTTGCATATATGTGTATATGGTATGTCTTAAGTGCGGGGACATCATGGTCCAATTGTCTATCAGTGCATAGGCCCTATTGGTTCTCTTCACTTGATTTGGTAAGGTCATAAGTGTGAGGATGTATCTCTACATGTCCATCTTGCATAAACCCATGCAAACTTCCTTTATACTTAACTGATTGAGAATGCTTCTTTTCTAAACCCTATCGGTTCTTTGTCCCACCCATCGATGATGTTACATCTTGCACCCAAGGATTTTTCCCTTTTCTTTTTGCCATTTTCTTCTTTTGCATGTTTTCCAAGTGAACGCATCCTAAGTTCATCAAATTTGAAATCCGATGTCATAAACCTGTTTGCCCCTTTGACTTGGCCACTTCTCCTTTTTATAGCTCTCATTTTGAGCAATAGTTCATAAGTTATTAATTTTTTAAGGATTTTATATGAATAAGATGTATTTCCATGTGAACATATCTTTTTGAATCGAAATGGAGATTTGACATAACATCCTCAACCTTCTACTTCCCCTACATTTTTCTTTTTGATAGCCCATCATTCTAATGCATGGATTGGTTATTATTAATTTTTTTGTGATCGTGGGTAATTTTTTATTGTGTTTTTTCCATTTTTCCATGTGCACGTGTTTTATTTTCATCGAAACTATATAATGACTTAATAGTCCTCTATGAACCATCAAACCAATTTTTTTTCCTTTCTTTGCCCCTCATTTCGGCACATGGATTTCTTATTATTACTTTTTGATTGTGTTTTCTTACATGTTTTTACTATTTTTCTATGTGAATGTGCCCCTTGACCACGAGAATTGCATTTTGAACAAACAACTTAGTTGAGCACTTCCACCTTGACTTTTTTTCTTTTCATTGCACTTTGTTTTGACTCACATATTCCCTCGAATTAAGTTTTGATTCCTTTTGCGTGTGTGTTTTTTAAAATTTCTCCATGTGAATCCACCCTTTTCATGACTGACTTGTGTTTTGACTTGATAGCCCTGTGCAGCTTGTTACCTTGGTTATTTTTTCTTTTTATCGCACTTTGTTTTGGTGAATGGATCTCCTGACATTAATTTTTACGTGCTTGCATATGTGCCTTTTTCACCTATTTTCCATGGGAACGACTCTTTTTGACACTAGGTACCTCGTTCGGGGCATCAGTTATGCTGTCACTCTTGCCATATCCACTTTTTCTTTTTTCAATGACTTCATCTGATAGTCATCTTTGGAATTAATTTTTATGTGCTTTCCCTTGATTTAGTCTCCTTGTGTGTTTGCATTTGCCTTGTGCCACCTACCATCGTGTCTACACAATGCGTTGTGTTTGCCTCTCCGTACTCCATGCACCCATTTTGCTTCCATCAGTGCAAATTTTTTTGCCCCGCCCTACGTGTATGTCTGCGATGTGAGGGGGTGAACACCAACTTTTATTTTTATTTTTTTGTTTATTTATTATTTAAAAACAATTTGTTTCTCCCTCTCTCCTTTCCCCATTTTCTTTCTTCCCTTCTTTCTTTTAAAAAAAAACAAAAACCAAAATCTTAAATTTTTTTTAAAAAAAATATTTCACTTTTCACTCCATCTCTCTCCTTGTAACCACCCCCTCTCTCTCCCCTTCTTTCTCTCTCCCTCCCTCCTCCCAATGAGCCAGACCCCCTCACCCTTTCTCCCTGCCTTCCTTCCTTCCCCTTCTTCCCCACCCTTCATCCTCCCTCTTTGTCTTCACCTTCTTCTTCCTCCCTTCCTCTTTCCTCTTTATTCTCCTCTTCCTCAGCCTCCCTTTTCTTTCTCTCCTTCTTCCTCTTCTTCCCCATTGGCCATCCTAGGCCAACTATTGCCACGCTGCCATCGTGATGTCATCATTGCGCCTACATTGCCACTCCCTCTCCTTCCTCTTCCCCACCTCCTCCTTCCTCTCCTCCGCCTCCTCCCCCCCTTCTCCTCCCCACCTCCTTTCTCTCCATCACCTCCTCCCTCTCCTCCACTTACTCCTCCCCTTCTCCTCCCCACCACCACCTTCTTTTCTTTGACCTTTCTCCTCCCCACCACCACCTTCTTCTCTTTGACCTTTCTCCTCCCCACATGCTCCTTCTCCTCTTCCACCCTTTCCTCCCACCACCACCCCCCCCCCCCCCCATAAGCCCCTTTTCCTACCCTTTACCCCCCATTAGCCCCCTTTTTCCCTCCCATCCCTCCAAACTTGTACCCTCCATCTAAGCCCCCTTTTCCTACCCTTCTCCACTACCCCCTGCAATGTAAACCCCCTTGAAGGCCCATGTTCCCCCCTAAATCTTCTTGTAGACCCACTCCTACGCATCTTCACCCTCATACCCATTGGCACCAATTCCCGCTCCTTCGTACGATCCGTGTTTGCATGTTGCAATGGTTTTTGTGGATTCTTTCCTACATGTTCTTGGCTCGTGATGGTTCATGTGCGGGTTTTTACCAACAAGCGCATGGATTTCTTTGTTGTTGTTCTTGTGTGAGGACGTGCATCGCATTTTGATCATGCCACCGTCTTGCCATTACATAGACACTAATTGAAAAACCCTAGAGTGCATCATCATCCGGCTTTCTTATTAATCTAGAGAGTCAATGTCACATTAGTCATTAGTGTTAGTCTCCATAGTCTGGATAGTTCCAACATACCGAATTTTTGGACAATTTTATCTTATTTTTTATATTTTGGATATTACATTTGTAAATATCCTAAAAAGGTATAGAAAAGTTTTAGAATAGGGTGACATGCAAAAAGCAAGTTTCTTTTCAACTAGTTTGGGAGATCTCATGCAAAAAGAAGGGCTTCCAAATTCACGCGGCACACAATCATAGTTTTCAAGTAGCAAACTACACTCCGGATGGGAAGAAGAACAAAGAGAGATATGAGAGAATTCTGATCAGGTATCTTGGAGTTTTACCCCATTTCAAAGCCAATGGAACCATTAGATTTTCCATTTGAGTAGCAGAGAAGAAGCTAGTGTTTGGTGCGTGTTTTATGGTCTACATGGGAGCTCCAAGAGATCTAATGCTGAATCATTGAGCTTTGTCTTTATGTTGTGTAAAGGCTTTGGCAAATTTGAATTCCTTGCCTATTCTTTTTCTTCTTTTGTATCAAGTGGATGCTAACAAGGGCTCACGTAGATATCAAAGAGGTGTTTCACACGCTACACGAAAAAGAATAGTCTCAACATTAGCTCCCACGGCAAGACATTCGTGACATAAATGGATGGCAATCATCTATAGATGCATATTTAGGGTATGCATATTTAGCAAAAGGACAAAACACGGATGTACTTGCGGAAGAGAAACAAAAGAGAGATGAAGATAATGCAAGGAAATCTTAGAGAGTGACAAAAAAAATTGTGGTTCAACCTAAAGTTGCAAATCAGCCACCTCCCAAGCATGTTATGGAAGAGGTTGGGCAGGACCAAAAATAGGATAGCAAGCAAGAGGGAAAACAAATGGGATATAAGCTCTAGTTTTATATTGAGTCAGCCACCACAGATGCCTTGGAAGATCTTGCAATGGAAGAGTCAACCATTGCATATGTAGATTTTCTTAATGCATCTAAAGAGGTTTACAAAGCTGATGTTTTACTTAATGCATGGACTCGGAGGGAGATTGATGACTTGCTAGATGTACATGATTTACAAGACATAGTTGTTAACTTTAAGATAGTTCATGAGCTAGAGGCTATGTAGATAGAGGATCCTGTGTATGATGCTCCACGGATGGAAAATATTTCAGATGCTTCATCAAAGGCCTTGATAGGCAATTCAAATATACTTCAAGATATGGACTGCTTCACTATTTTCAGTGATGGTTAGCATGTGTTGGATGCAAGTGAGGCTCAATTTATGTTTGATGTGGTATATAATTGTTAGTATATGTAGATTTCCATACGATGGACTCTAAAAGAGTAGGGATGTTGCTATGTATTTGTTGATGTGTATATTGATAGCCTGCATATGGAGATTCATTAGCCTTTAGTATATGATCCGCACCCAAAGATTGATGACCCTAGAGTGGATGCTTGGTATGGTGTTAGAGTTATGCAAATGCTAATCATTTTGATCTATGATCTAGGGGGATGCCTTCTTATGTGCATGATGAGCGACAAGTTGACACTATGGGTGTTTGACCCAAGTGGTGCAATTGGTGGCACATATCGGAGGATGTGCAGGTTCAAAGGGGTGGATGTCATGGCCTATTAACCCTAGTGCAAAGCAAGAAAAAAGAAAATTAAGAAGACATAGGGAAAAATGGAAAATGTGGCCCTCGGTTGAAGAAACAAAAGAAAAAAAGGCCAAAAGTGCAAGGACAACCTTAAAAGTTGAGGGCAAGTGCAAAAGAGAAAAGGCACATATTAAATATAAAAGCACAATCTAAATCTTTGTAAAAGAGTATCAAGCTCCCTCATGTGCAATTTGTAAATGTAGATGGGCATGGGCAAAGGCACAATGCA
This sequence comes from Lygodium microphyllum, assembly GCF_053477565.2. Taxonomy (NCBI): domain Eukaryota; kingdom Viridiplantae; phylum Streptophyta; class Polypodiopsida; order Schizaeales; family Lygodiaceae; genus Lygodium; species Lygodium microphyllum. The sequence continues at coordinate 822,414 of NC_141145.1, forward strand.
AATAGGAAGGGAATAGTAAGGAGGACCTAAGCTAAAATGGCCGGGCATGTAAAAAAGGGATGCGTGCCCAAAGGGGATTAGGGTTGGGGTATTGTATAAAAGGCAAAAAGTGAATGAAGAAGCTCATTCTTGTGTGTGGCCAAAACTACCTCTCCTCTTTTCTTCTTTGTCTTCTTCTTGCTTGCTTGATCTTGTGCTTGAGAGAGGGAGTGTGAGGGAGTGAGTGTGTGAGGGTGAGGGACCATGGTAGAGAAGCTCTCCATCTTCTCCTCTCTTCTTCTTATTCTCTTCTCTTCTCTTGTTTCATGCATGGCAATGGAGCGTGAGGATCAATCTTGCTTGAGCTTGCACCTTGAATCATGGAGCTACCAAAGTGCTTGAGGGAGGAGAAACTTGATCGAGCATGGAGGTAAGCTCACTACACTTGTAGGTGTGTGAGCATGTACGGCAATGTGAGAGGTAGCTATTGCACTTGGCTTAAAACTCTTGAAGCAATAAGCGTTCCATGGGTCTTGGCAGTCATGTGGGAGCTCACACATTTTGGTTCCATTTTCGAGACTAACAAATTCAATCTTTGAGTGCTTGCACACTCCAAATTGAGCATTGAAGTAGGGTATGCCTCAAACTAGTGCTTGAGATAGGTAGAAAGCGAGGGAGTTGAAGAGGTATTTGATCTCCTTTGCAAGTAAGTTTTTCTAGTTTTTTGGATTTAGGAAAGTAGATTAGAGTAGTGTAAGTTGTTTGTGATTTGAATGAATTTAGATAAGGAAAATTTAAAAAAAAAATAGAGAAATACATAGTAGGTATATGTGCTATAAGCAATCAAATGCCCAAAAATTGGGCACTCGGACGATCGTAAAATTCAACCACTCGGACAAAGCTAGAATTGGAGAGTCTCATTTTGGGAATCGGATGACTGAAACTCGGACACCAAAAATAGAACTTGAGAGCTAACAAAATCAACATACCCTAGACTAGAACCTAGAGCTGAGCAACACCCCGCTAGGCCTCAGGACACATTGAAAGGCTCATAGAGTCTCCAAACTCCAAAAATTATGACATAAAGGACCCAAATGAACTTGTTAGAGCAACCACCACTTGAAGGAGTAGACTAGAAAAGTGTGTGTTGCACAACATTGTTTTCATCATAGTCACACACTGGAAACTACATAAATAATCACTTGAAGTGCACCTAGAAAGTTGAAAGCTTGATTTTACATCATGCACAAAAGGAAGCATCCCACAAGCACCTAAGTGCACTTAAAATTGAGAACTATTAGAAAAAACAAAGGAACTCACATGCAAGATAAGCAAGACTGAATGAACCCACTAATAGGAGAAGACCCTCAGATCTTGAATGTGCAACCAAGGATACTAAGCCCTAGAGTAATCCACTTGGAGAGCACAAGGAGTGGACACAATTAGGGATGCAACTCTACCCGACTTGATCAATCTAATCAATGTTCTAATTGCTCAAGGAGTCAACAATATGTTAGGAACCAATACCAACTCGAAAAATGATGAGCTTGACCTGGGAGAATTCTCAATCAACACCCAACAAAAAATTGATGGCCTGGTATGACTTGCAAACCAAAATGGAGCATCATGGTAGACCACTTGAGGACATCTTAGCCAATCTAGAGGAGAAGAGAAGGTTGGCAAGAAAAATGCAGCAAAACATGGCCACCTACAACCAAGAGCAACGAGCTCAAAAGCTAAGACAAGACATAGAAATGCATGAGGTTCAACGTGTCTTAGCTCTCACCAATAGATCCAGGATAAGATCAAATGTTGAGAGGGAGAGAGCCTTAGAGGTTAATCTTACACTAAGAGCGAGCTTCTCATGAAGTAACTCTTAGACAACACAGTTGCGAAGCAGAGCAAAGCACATTTAGTGACTATGTTGCTAGCAGGACTAGGCATCACCCCAAACTCTAGGAGCTAGACCAAGATACCTGTGGTTGCTAAGCAACTCAACAAGTATTAGCCTAACAATGACTTATATAGCTTTGTGGAGTAGTTTGAGCAAGTGCACGAGGCGAATGGCCTCACAGACCTAACTCAATGTGCATAACCTTTCAAACTTTGCCTAGGAGACAAAAGACAGTAGTGATACACTAGTCTAGAAAATGCCGAACAAAATGACTTTAATAACCTCAAGAGTCTCTTCATCAAGAGATTATCTGAGGTGTGATACTCTGACAACCTCATTGTTAGATTGATGAATATCAGTCAAAAGGACAAGGAGGATAACTGGGACTATGACATCTACATGCAAAGTCTCTTTAAGAGAATTCTAGCCATAGAGCAACCTAAAAAATGAGTGGTCTCCACTGTGTTCATAAGCGAGATTAGAAGTGAAGAACTTTACAAGGCCTTGATGAGCAACTCAAACCTGCAAAGGGATATGCTAGCTAAGGTCTTCGAAGAAGCCATACGAGTGGATGACCTACTCAAGGAGAGGAGCTCGAGACCCACAATCCAAGACAACATTGTCTCTAGAACATTAGAAAGGGATACAACCATTGGTGAAAGATCTAACCAGAGCACCCAAGACTAGGGAAACAATGTCGATCAAAGCCAAGAGTTGGCAAACGTGAAGCTAGAGTTGGCTAAGCTTCAAGAGATGATGAGAAGTCCCACACGACCTTACATGCAATGCATGCATTGCGAAGAAAACCACTTTTCGGTCAAGTGCATGGATCCTAGATCTAGACCCTGTGCCAATTGTGGTAGGTTTGGTCATGACGCAATGCATTACTGATTGCTAAAGCAGTTTCCATACAATTAGCCTTACTATCTTAGGGAATAGATTGCCACATTATGGAAGGGGAGCTCCACTAGCTCTCCCAGCACCCAATGATTCAAAGCTATTGTCCCTAGGATGGACATCAACCCCAAAGGGATACCTAGACCACCTCATGTACATTACATAGAGGAGTCGAGCGAGGATGAATCATACATAAACCCTTATGTCTCATATGATGAAGAGGGTAATCCCATCTTGATGGATTTCAAACCAGTGCATGGTGATGGCATTGGACAAGGGAAGAGGTAGAGGTCTAGGAGAACATAACCAAGAACCCATCGCATGCTAGACTTGGGGTCACCCAAGACACATCTCACCTTGATGCCTTGAAAGGGAGCAAGCCAATCAAGTGAAGACTGACTTGAGATGCCCTAAGTGTGGGATCACACACTTGTACACCAAGTGCCCTAGGCAAAAACCTTCCACTATTTTGGCTATTGTGCCATCCATGCCATTGGGGTTGTTCGGAGTTGAAGCACTTGATGGCAAAGCCAGGCCAATTTTGCAAAATGTCATGACCCGAGCACAGGTAAAGTAACCCAGTATTTCATTACCTAGACCTAGCAACCTCAACACAGCTTCAATAGGGAAGAAAATCCATAGAAGAAGGAAAAAGAGGGTTGAGACAAAGATTATACTTAAGATGGATAGTGCCACCATGTTACCAAAGGAGAAGCAAGTCACAGACACAAAAGTAGAGACATTTGCTCCTAAGATAGCAGAAAAGGAAAGTGCCAAGATTGGAGAATACCTTGATCCAAGGCACCAATTATAAGGGGTTGATAAGGTCAAGAAGTGGGTGAGAGAAACCTAAGAGTACCTAAAAGATATGGAACCCATCATGGAAGATGAAATTGATGATCTCTCTAGCGTGAGCACACCAGTCTCGCATACTCAATTCAGATCAAGAGACATATCCACACCTTACATAACACCAGAGACAAAGCCTAGATGACACAGATGAGCAAATTGCCCAAGATCATTGGCAGAAGAGTGTGGAGCCTAGAAAAAAGCAAGGAGTTAGCAACCTGCTCACGACATTGATATCAGCCCCTTTGACCCTACTTTTGGGAGAACTATTTAGGCAGAACCCAACACTATGGCAAGGGTTGAAGCAATGGGTAGAATGACATAACAATCTTGGAGTGATGGACTTGCCTAACTACAATGCAGTAATGCACATGCCAAGCTTAGCCTATCCTTTGCAATGAAAATGTTGAGTTTGAATGTGTACTCTAAGAAGTCTACAATAGGTTTTTTCTACACATTTAGAGGAGATGCACCTCCTTAAACTCAGTGCCTAAGTCTTTGCGCCAAGATGTCGAATGTGAATGCTTTTTGGGAAGGCACAGAGATGCATGCAGTCTTGCATGGCAATGCATTAGGAGATGCTACAAGGAAGGTGTTGTAGATACAGGAGCAAGAGTCAATGTACTCAGCCATGTAGTCCTGCAGGCTTGGGACAACCCACATGTGGAGACCACAAGGTTTAATATCACTTTGGCTAATGGAATGAAGGTTAGACCATTTGGAGTATTGAAAGACTGGCTGCCCTTAAAGATAGTGAGAGTCCAATTCTCAGTGAACTTCATAATCATGAAGGGAGTGGAGTACGGCGTCCTTCTAGGCCAACCTTGGATGCAAAATGCACGAGTGATAAAAGATTAGAGCAATGGTATCATATTCTTAGGCAATAGATTGGAGGTTGTAAGAGTTGAGATGGATACTTGGAAGACCACCCCAATCAACCTAGATGCCATCTTTGCTATATTGAAAGGAGACTCACAAGTTAGAATATCCTACGGGCCCCTAACAAAGTATGTCCCTTGCCCTGAGAGGGCTAGTAGGATTGGATGCACGTACTAGCCACCATCGATCTGCCATTCTCAAAGGAAGAGGAGGATTATAAGCAAGATACCATGGCAATCGATGAGTCCCAAAAAGTCACATCATCTCAGTTGCTCCCTAAAGAGTAGAGTCCCACCATTAGTACTACTCTACATGATGGCCACAAGCACTAGTAATTGACCAACACCAGTGTATCTACCACACAAGCCTCCAATGTTGAACTTGCCTATACACGTAGGAGTGGCCACCATCACTAAGATTGAGGAAGAGGGTGAGGAAGCCATGGCACTTGCCTTCCTACACATATCAGTGACTGCCCACTAGAAGACACATGTCTTTGATGCACTCATTGATGAGGGAGCTGATTGTAATATCCTTACGCATGATCATTGGAACCTCATTGGTCAGCCCCAATTGCAGTCTACTAATGCTAAACTCAACCCATTTGGGGGACAGTCCTACTCCTTGGGAAAGTGCAAAATAGTAGTCTCTATCAAGATTGAAAGCCTTCCTATGATCTTCTATGTGATGCCTAACACCAAGGCCATTGGTAAGGAATCACTACTAGGACATGCATTCAAAAAGCAAGCACACTGCAATGTTAACTATGACTCACAGTGTATTCACCTTGCCATTGATAATGTTCATGTAGTGATGGCTTTTAGCAAGTGCAGTGCATCTCCATCAAAGCCTGCAATGCCATTAGTAGAGGAGCCTAATGCAAAGTCTAAGAAGGGGGGTCATAACTTATCCCACCCTGCCAAGACAAATCGCCCGCAACCCAAAGGAGACACATCTAGGACCATTGAGCAACAACTCAATTGGGCACCCAAACAACAACCACATGCTCCTAGAAGCCAGTATGCATGAACTCGTAACCATTAAACCTCATGTCCTAGCCTAGGAGGCAAAGATGGTGCTACCAAAATAAACAAACAGTCAAGCCACGATGGGTGTTCAAAGACCTTTTGCATGCTCAAGGCTATTACGAAGGCAACAAATGGATTTGGTTGCCCAAGATTAGGAGCAGCATGCATGCTCCTCAATCCAAGCCCTCTAGTCCATCTCCACAAAGTAGTGAGCTAGCTAACGATGATAAATCTATTGCCTCAAAAAGCACCAAATAAATAGAACCTCAACGAGTCTATTGACTAAAGTCACAACTAGCCAGCCCTAGGCAAAAAAAAACACTTCCAATGTCCCAACTACTCCAAAGCAAAGAGCAGCACATCAACTAAGCCGCAGGACCAATCCATCGCACAAGTGGCTAATAGACACCCTATTTATCCAGCTCACAACCAAACCCCAACCTCTTACAGACCTTAGACCCTCCTATGAGTGTAAATCTATCCTTACATTAGCCATAGATCTAGCCACGAATACGAGGGATGACTTAGTCACTTGCATTAGATGCTTGAATGCCATTTTCACCGCTTTAGCCAGGAATTATGAATGGCTAGACTTAGGCCTCCTCAACGAGTCATTAGCAATGGAAGTATGCTCCATGACATGCACTTGGGAGGACTATGAGTTTGTGTTCTTCAAGATTCCTAAGGTAGTTAAGGAATTGATTAACAGTGAGATCTCTCAAGAGCAAGCTTGCACACATAGGTTGATCACATCTTATTGCAGGAGCAATGTCTCTGCAACAAGCTAGGAGTTAGAAGAGTTGAAAAAGCTAGCCGACTTTGACTCTTCCTTTCTACGAAAATGGTATGCTCTATATCTCCAATGGGAACAAGAGGGCTGCCAAATCATGACTAATGCCAAGCAAAGATGTGCAAATCAAAACCGCTCAGTATGACCCTATCTATGTGGCTCCTACCTCATTCAAAGTATTGGCCATCATGTGCAAACAACCTTTACGGGAATATGTCATGGCCCACCCCTCTTTTAATCAAATCCTGACCGAGGAAGAATTGCATATTGCTAGCAAAATGAACTTTGGTGACTTCATCACTTATATCCTGACCTACATTACACACGTAGGTATTAGACCCCATGACATGGACTATCATGCCCACTTGGAGTATAACCCAAATTTCTATGATTGGCTCATGATGAAGTAAAGCACAACAAGAATGTGCTTAAATGCCCTTAATCCTTCACTCTCTAATCCTAGGAAGGATTTTCATCATTCCCGCAAGGGAGGGGATAAGGTGGAAAAGAAAACATGACTTGCACTTCAAAACTTCAAACTGAATTTCAAAAGCAAAAAAGAATGAATAAAGGAGACTTGTACCTCAAGAAAATCTTTTATGAAATTCATGGTTGGAATGTGTGGATTGCTTGAAGTATAAAAAGTTCACATTCCCTACTAAGAAAATCGTACCATTCCATAATGTTCAATCTTAAACTTTTTATTTTTTGCAAAAAGTACTCTCAAATGAGCTAATTGTGAGCTGTTGTGTGATAATAGGAACTCAAGATGGCAGGCCAACTTCTATTCTTAGAGGAAGAACACAACATGTACCAAAACAAATGGCCATTGAAACACAAGTCTACAACTAGCTAAAGTATCCTAGCTTCAGTAATTTGAGAGAGTTGGTGAACAAGGAAGGCGTGGTGAGACAAATAGTTGACCAGTGCAATCTTCATAAATATATAGAGAAGATTGGCTAGAAAATCGACCACAACACATGCACAGAATTCCTAAGAGCTTTTGGTGTGTACCATTGTTGGAGAGTCTTGCATCCAATGCCTTAGATGAGGAAAATTGGAACATCTACATCTAGAGGACAATACATGCACCATTGGCAAAGGTACAAGCCACAGCACCAAGGGTGGCAAAAAAGGAGTCTCTGACTACCATAGCAGAGTCCCGAGAGGAAACAACTAGCCTCCAAGGCTTTGATTTTAGGCTTTGGAGGAGTGTTAATTGCCATCATTCAGAAAGATCTAGGGGAGGTGGAAAAAGAAGTAGTAGAGAAGACCCCGGGGCCGTCACCAATCCGAGAGGAGCATCGCTCTTCAACCCCAATTAGCATGCCAACCATCTCACTTTCAACAAGAGAACAAGGGGAAGATGAAGTCCACAAGGAACATCAGCACAACATGGAGAGAGAGTTACTAATGAAAAGGAGAATGACCAACCATCTCATAGCAAGAAGCCTTGAGTGAGAGGATAGTCAGTGAGCAGCCAAGGCTCAAAATTGTTGAGCCAAGGGGAGAGAAAAAAGATCGCTCTCAAAATCCCCATAAGAAGAACTTGATCCACCTCCGAGGAAAACTGAGAGTTGCAAAGGGTGGAGGAGGAATCGAAGAGACTAGAAGAAGAGTGCAGGAAAATGCAAGAAGAGGAGGAAGAACGACTAAGGCAACAAGAGGAGGAGGAGGAGATTGCTCTAATGAAAATGGAATCAGAGATTTAGCCTACAAGCTGGCCCATCTCGAGAGTGAACGCCTCATGGAAAAAAGCAAAGCCGCAATTGTCAAGAGAGGACTGCAGGAGTAGCAACGTACATTCTTGAGTACAACATTGAATGTCACGCAGCTGAGAGGAGACGAGACATTGGAGCAACTAAAAAGAAAACTAGAGCTAACAATGAGGGTGCTACAACATGGAATCCATGGCATGACACCCAAGCCTAGCATCGACTTGGGAGTAGAGGAGAAATGTGCTCCCCTAATCTCAACTAGTTATATCTCATAGGAACTCTCCTTCCTAAGGCTTCGGGAGCCAAAATAACAAATGTAGCCACCTCAACATGAGCCATTGGAACTACTCCAAGAAGAAGGACCTAATTCTAAATCAGATCAATAAAATAAAGAATGAGTGTAGGAATCAAGCCCCCTCTATGCCCACAAGTACAGTCAGAAGAGCAAAGTATTACATGCCAAGCCATGCATGCCTTGACAAATCTCTTAGACCCCCTCAAAATCTAACTATTGAAGAGCACCAAGATGATATCTAGCATGCTTCCTCCCAATTTATCTTTTTAAAAAAGGAAAATAATAAAAATGAAAATGAAAAGAAAAGATAAAAAAATAAAAAACCCACACCAAGTAAAAGGAAAGGAACAACGAGCCTTCTCATGTATATTAGAGTGCCACAAACACTCTGGTGAAATCCCATGCTGCACAAGAACCTGCTAATCCTCTCACACCAAGCTCTTAGTTCTTGCTTCAATCCATACAATGCTTTGTTCAACTTGCATACATAATGTAGGTATTTAGGATTTACATACCCTTCAGCTTGATCCATGTACACTTCGTCTTCTAAATTCTTATTCAAGAATGCATTTTTCACATCCATTTGATACAATTTCTAGCCATACATAGAAGCCAAAGCAATCACTGATCTCACTGTAGTCATCTTTGCCACTGGACTAAATGTCTCCTCATAATCCAATCCATATGTTTATGCATAACCCTTTGCAACCAACCTTGCTTTATACCTTTCTAGAGAACCATTTGATTTGCACTTGACTTTGTACACCCATTTGTAACCAATTTATTTCTTTCCATGAGGAAACTGCACTAAATCCCAAGTCTTTTTTTTCTTCAATGCATCCATCTCTTCATCCATAGCTTGTCTCCATTCTTTGCTTTTCACAGCTTCCTCAAACCAAGTAGGTTCCACATGATGTACATATGAAACCATATAAGCATAATGCATCTTTACGAACCCACTATATGTCAATCTATCAACAGGATATCTAACCCTTTCTTATCTCCTCAACTAAGGTGGACTACTTGGTGTCTCAACTACTCTTATATGTGGTGGTACATAGTGTTCCTACACTTCCAGTACCTAGAGTTTTTACATGAGGAATACCATACTCATCATCAATAGATTCATCCTTTGAACTTTCAGCCATAGGCCTCTTTCCTTTTGCAATCGCTCTCTTTTATGAACTCCTTAACCTATCACTCCATGGACTATAGCTACCACTACTTTCTACATTCTCCTGAAGTCCAAACGTATCTTCTAAGTGCTAATTTCCAAGATTACTATTTGCTGAAATTTTCTTCCCATGAGCATCATCATCACTACTCTCATAAGAATCCAAGTCCATTGCAATCTTGGGCTTGTAACATGATTCATACTCATTGAATCTGACATCCTTGCTAATGTAAACTTCCTAAGTCACTGGATCATAGCATTTGTAACCCTTCTTCTCATCAGGGTATCCAAGAAAGATGCATTTTATAGCCTTTGGCTCCATCTTCTTCCTCAAATCATCAAGAACATGAACATAGCAAACACATCCAAAAACCCTGAAGTAAGCAATAGTGGGTGTCCTACCATACATCTTTTCATATGGTGATACATGATGAGTCAATGTTGTAGGTGTCATATTCATGATATGTACTGCAGTATGCACTACCTCTGCCCAATATGTCAATGGCATATTCATTTGGTTCATCATTGCCCCCTAGCAATCTCTACTACGATATAATTCTTCCTTTCTACCACACCATTCTGCTAAGGTGTATACCTGCATGTCAACTATCTTTTGATTCCATGATCTCTCAAAAAAACTAAAAATTCATATGACATGTACTCTCCTCCATTATCATACCCCAAGCATTTTATGTAACAACCAAATTGTTTTTCAACCATAGCTTTAAACTTCTAAAATTTTTCAAAGGCTTCACTTTTATGCTACATGAAATAAACCCAAGTCATTCTGTTATGGTCATCAATAAAGGTGATACAGAACCTACATCTCCCACTCAATGAGACATTCTGACATGGACCCCAAATATCAAAATGCACCATTTCCAAAGGATAACTATTGATTCTCCCCCTCTTTGGAAATGGTAATCTAGCTTGCTTGCCAAACTGACAAGCCTCACATACATTATCATAATTAACATAACCAAAATGGGGCAAGCCATGAACCACCTGTTTAGTTTGCATTTGTTTTAGTCTTTGTAGGTTTACATGACCAATTCTAATATACCATAATTCAACATCCTTATCTTGACCATGCCCGCATTCAACATACATAGAATTCTGAATGATGGAAGTACATGCATCCAAGGCAAATAACCTGCCTTTCTTCTTCCCTTTTGCAATCAATTTTCTAGGCCTTCCATTTCAAAATTCCTCAATGAAACATCCATATCTATTGAATCTCACCTACATTCCTTGGTTTGCCATTTGACTAACTGATGCTGCTAAGTTCTTAATGATTGTAGGTACATAAAGTACATCCCCGAGCTTATTTTCAACTCCATCTCTAGTGACAAGTGGAACACTACCAATATGAGTAATTTTATGCAAAGTGCCATCCCTAGGAGCCACATATTCTTCATTATGCATTTGTTATTTTGTGTCAAACCAGTCAACATGATGAGTCATGTGTTTTTGTAGCCCCTGAGTTCAAAACCAATTATCCTCACTGAGAGGGTGTGTCATGTTCCCTAATACATGTTCCATGGCAAATAAATGGCCTCTAGCATAGCCACCTCTAGATCCATAACCTGCACCTCCATAGCCACCCGCATAATGGTCATATTGAGTCCTTCCTCGACCCTTAGGCATAGCATTTTTCTTGTGATAACATTCCCTTTCAAAATGTCCATACTATTGGAAGAGAGGGAGAGAGACAGAGTGGAGCGGAAGATGAGCCTCAACTCATTGGTGTTCTTCTTCCATTATTCTTCCATCATATTAACTGAAAAGAGACTTACGCACATAGGTATGACTAACCAAGACTAATTGTGGTTAAGTTACTGACTACACCGACTTATTGAATATCACACACATGTACAGCTATATCTAGCTAATGTCAGTCACACACATAAAGATAGACTGACTGAAGAGTAATGGGAGCTTGATATTCTAACACTCCCCCTCAAGCTCAAACCATCTGATAAACTCCCCCTCAAGCTCAAACCATCTGATAAACTCCCCCTCAAGCTCAAACCATCTGATAAACTCCAAGTAGCTATCTAAAGTATATGAAGTTTTCTTTACCAAGTGACTTGGTAAATATGTTTGCTACCTGGTCTTCAGTCTTTACATGAATCAAGTCAATCTGCCCTTTAAGAACCATTTCTCTTATGAAATGGTAGTGAACCTCAATATGTTTGGACCTAGCATGGTAGACAGGATTGCTAGCCAACATAACACTACTGAGGTTATCACAATGTAATCTCACTCTGCTTTCCAGCTGTATTCCGAAGTCTTTCAGTAATTTCATTAACCAAACTACTTCGCAAGCCGCTAAGGCAGCTCCTCTGTACTCAGCTTCTGTACTAGACAATGCAACAGTAGGCTATTTCTTACTCTTCCAACTAATCATACTGTTGCCCAATCCAAATTCATAACCATTGGTTGACCTCCTATCATAGGCACAACCAGCCCAATCAGCATCAGTAAACCCTATCAAGTCAAGAGATTTTCCATATGCATAAAACAACCCATAATCTATAGTACCCTTTGCATATCACATGATCCTCCTGACTGCATCTAAATGTGGTTTGCAAGGCTTCTGCATGAACTGACTAATCAGCTCCACTGCATAAGATAAGTCAAGACAGGTAATAGTCAAGTATAGCAAGCTGCCCACCATCTGTCGATACATTGTCACATTCTCTATGTCATTCCCAACATCAATTTGTAGCTTGACATTCTGATCAAGAGGTGTCTCCATAGGCTTGCATTCAGCCATACCATACTTCTGTAACATGTCATGAGCATACTGCTTCTATAGTAGCCATATACCTTGAGGCATAGATACTACCTCAATTCCAAGAAAATACTTCAGCTCACCAAGGTCTATGACTTTGAATTCAACTTGTAAACATGATTTAATTTCAGCAATGCCCTCTTCATCATTTCCAGTTATGATAAGATCATCTACATAAACCACTAGAAACACATATCCATGATTTGTCTTCTTCGTGAACAGACTGTGATCTGCATCACCCAATCTAAATCCATGTAGTTGTAAATAACTGCTAATCTGAGCATTCCATGCTCTAGGTGCCTGTTTCAGTCCATATAAAGCATTTTTCAGCTTACATACATTTGTAGGAAAGTCCGAGTGAACATAGCCTTCATGATGCTCCATATATACTTCCTCGACCAAATCACCATTCAAGAAAGCATTCTTGACATCCATTTGCCATTGTTTTTATCCTTTGCATGCTGCCAAAGCAATGACAGTTCTGACTGTTGCCATTTTAGCCACCGAACTGAAAGTCTCCTCATAGTCAAGGCCATATTGTTCCGCATACGCTTTTGCAACTAGCCTGGCCTTATAGCATTCTAAGGAACCATCTGATGTGCACTTAACCTTGTACACCCATTTGAAGCCAATGGGGACTTTGCCTTTAGGCAACTCAACCAATTACCATGTCTCATTTTCAGCCAGGGCTGCATACTCCTCATCCATGGCAGCATACCAGTTATCATCTGTAACTGCATCATCAAACTTTGTAGGTTCTTTGTAACATGTCACACTAGCCATATATGCATAATGGCGGGCTAAATAACCAATGTATGTAAACCTGTCAACTGTTTTTTGACTCTCTCAGATCTCCGTAACTGTGGCTCACTCTGAGCTTGCCTCTCATAAGGCAATACATAATGACTCTACCTTGCTCCAAGTGTCATAACAGACGGAATGCCCAACTCACTTTCCAAACTGTCGCTGTTAGATGACTCACAACCTGCTGTAACTGAACCTGTCACATCCTCAAGTATCTTTTCTTTTCCCTTATTCAATCTCCCCCTCATTGACATATCCATGTCAGTGGACGTAGGAATACGACTCCGCAGGCGTCCTGACCAAGGACTTACTGTAGGTGACCCATCACATGCAGGACCACTCATAGATGTACTCACTGTAGGTGTATTTTCAACATTACTAGTGCTAGTTGATCCATCAGTAGCCACTGCAACAAGATTACCATACCACAATGCCAGCTCATCAAAAACAACATCTCTGCTAAATCAATGTCTCATGTGTAGATGGTACATAATACTTGTAAGCTTTCCGGTCTTGTGCATAACCAAGGAACACACTCTTGACAACTTTAGGATCCAATTTCTTCCTCTTTTCATCGGGAACATGCACATATGCAATGCTACCAAATACCTTCAAGTGTGAAATGTAAGCTTATGACCATACAACCTCTCATATGGAGTTACATCATGAATCCCTGCTATAGGGGTTCTATTCAGCACATAGACAGCAATCACTATTGCTTCAGCCCAATAACCATTTGGCAAACTCTTCTCATTCAGCATAGCTCTTACCAATTCCATTGTTACCATATTTTTCATTTTTGCTACACCATTTTGCTGCGATGTATAGCTGCAAGTTAACTATCTTCTGATCCCATGTTTAGCAAGGTACCTGATAAAGTAATTAGAGACATATTCTCCACCTCCATCTGATCTAAGACATGAAATTTTACAGCTCAACTCATTTTCAGCATGCTTCTTGAAGTCCTTGAATGCATCAAACACATCATCCTTATGTTTCAGTATGTAAAGCCAAGTATACCTGCTGAAATCTTCAATGAAGGATACATAGTAATGAGCACCACCAAACAAAGCATTATGAGATGGACCCCATACATCTGAATGTACCAATTGCAAAGGTCGTGAGCTATTCCGTACATGTCTCATAAATGAAAACCGTGCTTGCTTTCCAAACTGACATGCATCACATACATGTCCAAAGTCATGATACTTGAACTTAAGTAGTCCAAGCACAATCTCCTTCTACTGCATAGATTTCAGCTTTTGTACATTCACATGGCCAATCCACTTATGTCATATCTCAACATCCCATATAGCACCATCATCATGTGCAAACATGGCTGCTTTCAATTCTAGAATTGGCGCATCAAGAGTAAAAATTCTGCTATCTCTTCGGCCTCTAGCAATCAATTTGCAGCCATTACCATATTCTTCAACAAATCATCCATCTCTATTAAATCTCACCTACAGATTCTATTCTGCCATTTGTCTAACTGACAAAAGATTCTTGGTTATTGCAGGTAAATGTAGTACATCATGCAGGTTCTTTTTCTTGCCATCAGGCATCAACAACGAAACAATCCATGTGTGTTGAATGTCATGTTGGGTGTCATCCCTAGTACACACATAACCATGTGAAGCTGCAACCATCTCATCAAACCATTCTCCATGAGATGTCATATGATTTGAAGCCCCTGAATCAATATACCATCTCTCATCTATGTTTTTCCTAGATGCATTCTTGGACACATGCTGCATGGCAAATAATCTGTCAACCTGCTCATCATGAGCACCGCTAGAAGATACATAGTGCCCATGTTGTTCACCCTTTGCCTTCATATCTCCCTGCTTCTCATAACAATCCTTTGCAATGTGTCCATATCTGCCGCAGTAATGACAATCCTTATCTCTGTTTGACAGATCATTTGACTGCCATGAACCAGATCCACCACCTCTACCATGGGGTGATCTCCCCATGCCTCTAAAGCCGCCAGATCCACGATGTCCCTGTGTATTTGTGCTATGCCATGCATTCTACTAATGCTGTCCATAAGTGTTTCGAGTGTCTCCTCGATCTCGAAAAGAGCCATGGCCTCTATCGCCTCTGCCACGCTAGCTAGAGTAAAGAACAGTGTCTCTACTTTGAGACGTACTAGAACATATACTCATCCCAAGCTTAACTTCCTCATGCAGCAGCAAAGCAATCAGCTCATCCCAATCAGGGGTTTCAACTCTCACAGAAATAGATGTATCAAATGCTTTATACTCTTTGCCAAGTCCATTCAATGTCACTGCAATCAGGGGTTTCAACTCTCACAGAAATAGACGTATCAAATGCTTTATACTCTTTGCCAAGTCCATTCAATGTCACTGCAATCATATCATCCTCAGACACTGAAGATCCAATGGTGGCAAGCTGATCCGCTATGTCCTTGATCTCTGTAGTGTAGGCCTGAATGCTTCTGCCTTTCCTAGAGATGTTATTGAATTGTTGCTTTAGTTGAATCTTTATTGTATGTGTTACATTTCCATAATTCTTCATGAGTATGTCCCAAGCATCCTTCGGAGAACTACATCTAGTAATCTATATAACCATAGCATCTGATATACATAAGAAAAACCAATGTAACACCTTGCATGCTCTCTCAATCCATAGCCTATGAGCCCTTTTCTGATCATTTGTCGGATTCCTTTCATAAATTTCAGGTTCAGCCTCATCACCTGTACATAAGTCTCGATAACCTCTGCCAACCCAAAAAATCTTCATATGGAACTTCCATAAAGTAAAATTTTTGTTGTCCAGCTTTTCTCCCACAATTTGAATGATATTGTCAGTGCCTTGAGCATTTTCCATAGTTGCAGCTTAGGTATTCAATGATGTATACAACCTATAAGTATCTGACTTTTTTTCCTACAGTTCAGGATTAGTTTCCTGCTATTCAGGACAGTTTCTTGCTATTCAGGACAGTTTCTTGCAATTCAAGATAGCTTTCCTGACAACCTGCTTACTGTAAACTGTATTCCAACAATAAAAAAACATAGTCAACTGAGCATAAACCAAGCTCAAATCAGTTCAAAACATTCTATGGTAGTGGCAAAACATCTCGACAACAAAATATGTCCATACAAGTACAATGTTTGTACTGTCTGCAAGTAGCAGTACCAAATACAACCAGCCCACTGCTATAACCAACAGTATTTTCTCTGTTAAAACAAGAGTATTTAGACCTCAAAACAGCCCTAAAACATCTCATTCAATTGCCACTCTATGCAGGAGTTGATACATGTCCAACCGGTCAGAATATATTGCATGTATGTCAAGTGAAGTTGATAGGTATCCTTCCTGTAGACAATAACCAGTCAATACCCTAGTATAACCAACAACAAATCAGTCCAAACTTTGGATTTTCAGCACACAGTATCCCAAAAAGCATCTACCACTCAAGTGGTATGATCCAAGTATTTGTCAATAGCAAATAAACATCACAGATACTTCAACCCTGTAGGTAAATTGTTTCCAGATTCAAGACAGCAAACCCAGTTCACTGTCTCCAGCCTGCAAATAAGCTCCACAACTGAGCATTTAACACTCCAATATCATGCTTAAATCCATGATAATAAGGGCATATACATTATTAGAATGAAAGCCACTAGTGCCCTGGAATCACCTACTGCTTATTGCAGTAAACAACCAGTATGCATAGGTCTATGCTAAATATCTCAAAATCTGTGAGGAATTTGAAAAAACTTTCTTCTGCAAAGTTGTAGACCACGTCGAAATGGTCAAGATAGCGAGCCATTTCTCCAAAAACCATTTCTGTAGTAGCAAGATATAGCTTCTGCAAAAAAATGGGCTGTATGCATAGTCTCCTTTGATGGCGTTTTCTTCAAATCTGATGCATTGATGTTAAATGGCCATTGCCAAGCCTTCAGGCTTCAGGCGTTCATGCTCTGATACCATGTTGGAAAAGAGGGAGAGAGACAGAGTGGAGCAGAAGATGAGCCTTAGCTCATTGTTGTTCTTCTTCCATTATTCTTCCATCATACTAATTGAAAAGAGACTTACACACATAGGTATGACTAACCAAGACTAACTATGGTTAAGTCACTGACTACACCGACTTATTGAATGTCACACATGTGTACAGCTATATCCAACTAATGTCGATCACACACATAAAGATAGATTGGCTGAAGAGTAAAGGGAGCTTGATATTCTAACACATACTACCCACAATAATTACATGCACCATCTCTATGTAGAGGAGTAGATTGTCCTCTACCTCTAGAGTAAGCTCTCTCCTTGCCTCTAGGCATGAAACCACCATGACCAAAGGTACCTCGGCCACATGCAAAGCTATCACCACCACAGCCATAAGATGAGCATCTAGCTCTAGATGGGCTACCACACCCTCTCTGATGATAAAAGACATTATCTCCACTTGCATTCTTGCTACTGCTAGATGCATTCAAACCCAACTTTATTTCTTCTATAAGTAGCAAAGCAATCAATTCTTCAAAGTCTAGCATAGAGCCTTCTCTAACTGAAATAGAGATATCCAAAGATTTATATGCTGGGCCAAGTCCATTAAGTGTGACTAAAACCAAGTCATCATTGGCATCCGTTGATGCATTTGCAGATGCAAGATCTTATGCAATCTATTTGATTTTTATAACATAGTCACTGATAGTGCAGCTTTCTCTCCATGCTCCATGAAATCTTTGCTTAATTTGTATCTTCCTTGCCTCAAGTACATGTGCCATACATTTTCTCAATGATGTCCCATGTGTCTTTACAGGTATTTGCCTTCTTGATATAAGGAATCAAAGTCTCTGATATGCATATAGAGATCCAATGCAAAACCTCCCTATTCTTTCCACTCCAATCCTTGTATGCCTTCTTTTGATCTTTCGTGGGCTCCTCAAGAAGCTATGGACATGCATATTGGTAATTTGAGTTATTTTTGACATTTTGATAGCTGTCATTTCAAAAAAACCACCAATATATGCTGTCCCAATCAAGCATTCAGCAACATGAACCAATCCACTACCTCAAATGGTCAACCCGAGATTTAAAAATACACCAAAATAGCCCAAATTTTTATGTGAATTTTCTTCCAAGAGAATGGCGCATATACATAAGCTCAAGTGATGTCATATACATTCATACATGATACCCATACATCATACATTGGTTGTCCAGCAAGAAACATTCAAAACAAAGCTCAAACGGTGCTCAGATGACCCAAAAAGCATCAAAATACGACCTTAAAACCGACTAATTTATTTGCTATTTTCCTACAATTTGTTGTGCCAGAAATGAATTCCCAACTAAACTAAATCTATAAAAAAAATTCTCGAATTTTACTGTAATTTTTTGGCCTCCAAAATGGTACCCGAAAATGGCACAAAACTGGCCTTCCATGCCTCCAAAACAGCTAGGTCAGCTCCTTGCTTTATGTAAACCATGACAATTACAATCGAATGATGCACCTGCAATGTGTGTTTGTCTAAGTGTCACTGTCTAATGTATGCCAACCACTGCCTAGCAAGCCCTGAATCCTTCTTCTGTCTGCAAATCCCTAGAAGGCTAATTAGATCTTCGATGGCAGAGCGATCACCCATGCCCTTTCCAACATGGAGTGGCTTCACAAGAAGCAACACAATTGTCTCATTTCACTTTAGCATGTGCCCTAAACTGTGAGAGAGTAAGATATCCATCCTTCAGGAGAACTGTTCCTTTCGTGAGGGCCATAAACAGTCGTCAAAATGCTTAACTGTGCATCTGAAGGTGTTGGTCCACTTTCAAGGTCAAACCAGTACACGTTGCTCTACTCATGTGGGGTGTTGTGATACTCATTGTTCATTTTTCATACATTCAAAATGATGGGTCATTATGCTACCGGAACTCCATGAACAGTAGAGACACATGGTCTGTAAAGTCAAGTTCCTATCATGTGGCCGTCCACCACCTGCATGCTCCCAAGGAGTCTCACCCAAAGTTACTACCATCTGCCTATCCACCCCTTGGATGCTTGGACATCCACAAAGCCACCCGAGACCTCCCATGGTAGCATCGACCTTGACTTCTCACCGCAATAGCTCCTCAAGCAACTTCCGTGATCGAGCCCCCCAACAACACCATCATCCTCTCTATGAAGCTACAGAAGTAGGCCACCTTTTCAAACTCCTCACTACCCTCTCTCTATTCAATCAAGAGCGTCTCTCTTCCCGAAAGTAAGACAGTTGCACGATCTCCCCCTGTTTGTAGCAATCCAAAGTAGGCCACCTCAGTTTCAAGCCTCTTCCAGCGATCGAATAGTCTTGGTGGATATTTCTCCAATGGCACCACTAGTCGTGAGGGATTGTGTTCTCTTACCACAATGAATCAGAGAAGAAGAAGAAAAGTAGACTACTGCTCTATTCACCACTATTTTTCGAAGGTGTTGATTGCAAAGAGTGGAGAAGACATTACAAGGTCTCCAGAACTGCTGATGGTGATGGAGGCAAGCATCAGCTTATTGTTGAGACGGTTTTCAATGGGAAGCTCTACCTCTTGAGTGCTCTGATACCAACTGAAAATAGATGAGAGATTCGATGGGGATGCACAATGGAAGGTGGTTGAGGCATGGATATGGAGGCTCAAGCTTTCTTCATTCTTCTTTTCAGTCTACTTTTCCAAGTCTCTCACAAAGAGATAGATCCTTTGACCTTTAGGACACTTTACATAGCCTCTCACATACTTACTTAATACAAGCATAGGATAAGGGCTTAGGCTATGCCTTATTTCTCAATACCGGGCATGTAAAAAAGGGATGGGTGCCCAAAGGGGATTAGGGTTAGGGTTTTATATAAAAGGCAAAAAGTGAATGAAGAAGCTCATTCTTGTGTGTGTCCAAAACTAGCTCTCCTCTTCTCTTCTTCTTCTTATTCTTGTTTGTTTGAGCTTGTGCTTAAGAGAGGGAGTGTGAGGGAGTGAGGGAGTGAGTGTGTGAGGGTGAGGGACCGTGGTGGAGAAGCTCTCTATCTTCTTCTTCTTCTCTTCTCTTCTCTTCACTTGTGCACACGGCAATGAAGCATGGAGCTTTGCACTTGAGAATCGAGCTTGTTTGAGCTTGCACCTTGGATCGTGGAGCTACCGAAGTGCTTGAAGGAGGAGAAACTTGATCGAGCATGGAGGTAAGCTCACTATACTCGTTAAGTGTGAGAGTGATTATGGCTATGTGAGAAGTAGCCATTACACTTGGCTTGAAACACTTGAAGCAATAAGCGGTCATTGGGTCTTGGTGGTCGAGCATAAGCTCACACAGTGCTACTACACAAATGCATTGTGAAAAACCTTGGAGTGCATCATCATCCAACTTTCTATTAATCTAGAGTCAATGTCATATTAGTCATTAGTGTTAGTGTCCAGAGTATGGATAGTTCTAATATACTGGATTTTTGGACAATTTTAGTCTACTTTTTATGTTTTGGATATTATTTCTTGTAAATATCCTAAAAAGGTGTAGAAAACTTCTAGAATAGGGTGACATGCAAAAAGATAAGTTGCTTTTCAACTAGTTTGGGAGATCTCATGCAAAAAGATGGGCTTTCAAATTCGTGCAGTGCACAATTGCAGTTTTCAAGCAACAAACAGCACTCCGAATGGAAAGAAGAAGAAAGAGTGATTTGGGAGAATTCTGAGCATGTGTCCTAGAGTTTTACCTCCCTTTCCAAAGCCAATGGAGCCATCAGATTTGCCATCTGAGTAGTTGAGAAGAAGCTAGTGTTTGGTGCATGTTTTTTTGTCTACCAAGGAGCTCCATGAGATCTAAGAGATTACTTCTAAGTAGTCCCAAACAAGGATTTTGTTAATCTTCTCAGGTTCTATCAATACATAGTGCTTTGAATCATTGAGCTTTGTCTTTATATTGTGTAAAGGCTTTGGTAGATTTGAATCCCTTGCCTATTCTTTTTCTTCTCTTCTATCTCCTATTTTTTACTTCATTCTTTCTCTAATCCCCGACGGATACAACATTTCGACTAAAACCCCTCCGACACCACACATAGCTTGGAGAGCTGTTGTTAATATGTAATCGCCCGAGTATCCACCTTTTTTCCACCAATACCCAAATTCAAAAACACGTTTTTTTTAAAAAAAATTCAAAGAAACCTTGAAAACAAACAAAAACCTTTAAACATTCAAAACACCTCTTATTTTTTTAAAAAAATAATGAAAATCTTTTTAAAACTTCAATTATCAATCCATTTTCTCCCAATTTTGATAGCTAAAATTTATATAAAATTTTAAAAAATCTCTAAAAAATTAAATAAAAATATTAAAAGTTATCATAATATTAATGTTGAAAAATATCAAATAAATTAAATAAAAATATAGTAAATATTATTTTCTATTTATTATTTATATATTATTAAAATTAAAAATAATATATCATAATTCTCATTTTTTTAAAAAAAGATTTAAAAAATCAAAACAAACCTAATAAAACCAAACAAAAATCAAACATAAAAATTTACCTACATAGATTCATACATGTGTGTCTATATCACTTTTCGGTTTGACCATTGTGTTTAGTCAAGTTTTTTTATAAAATTTATTCTTATAGGAGATTGAGTAGCTTCTAGTCACCTATTTGTTTGTTTCTTTCATGGATTTATGGCCATCATGGGATTTGAGAAGTCTCCTTATTGTTATTTTCTTGTTAGACTTTGTGGGTGTCCCATATACCACTAGGTTCTTTTATTATTCCCTTCTCCACGTGCACCCTTAGACACAATTAACTTATAATTAAAATCAATCCAACGTTGCACCACAAAGTGAATAGACTACATCCCCTAAATTATAAATAAAATCACCCAACCATTAATTATAAAAGGAACCCTCGCTATTACATGAGCATATTGCACTATAATTTCACTTAATTTTTAAATAAATTAAAATGAACCCCCACAATCACATATGCACACACGCACACTATATGTACTAAAATAAACCCCCAGTGCCAAGCATGCATTCACTTTGTACCAAACATTATCTAAATGTAAAAAGGAATTGCATTTGTAGAGACCTTTGTCGAGTTAAAGTCAGAGTGGAGGTGGGTTGCGAAATTCGATTCACCTTACACTAAGGGGCTTAATTAAAATTAACTTCTATATAAATTTATAACTCATAAAATGGAATACAAATAGAAGTCACCCACTCACCTCACTGCACCATAGGTTGATGAAATGCATTTATGAAATGTGGTTGTGGAGTTAGGGGGGTTACTCATCCTTATTAAAGAAAATTTGAAGCTTAA
Source organism: Lygodium microphyllum (assembly GCF_053477565.2). Taxonomy (NCBI): domain Eukaryota; kingdom Viridiplantae; phylum Streptophyta; class Polypodiopsida; order Schizaeales; family Lygodiaceae; genus Lygodium; species Lygodium microphyllum. The sequence continues at coordinate 844,819 of NC_141145.1, forward strand.
TCCCCTAAGGCATATGGATGATAGTAGCAAGGTGGTTGCCATTATTAAGGTATGGGGTGAAGAGATTGTAGTGCTATCCTTACATGCTATAGACATCTCTATTAGTAGGGGGTGAACAGGTTGTAGTGGCATCCATATATCGTACAACATCCTTAGATCTTATGGACTATTAGGGTCTTAATGAATGCAAGATCATGCAATGGTCGTCCACCATTCTATTTAAACAATTTATTCTTAACTCACTAATTTCATACCTGGCCTAAAATAATATTGAACAAAGTGAAGGATTCATGGCTTACCCCTATTTACTGGTGGTTGGGATTCTTTAAGAGCACAAACACCTTCACCAAGAGTCATGGCAAGCATCAAGCTTTAGAACAAAGAAGCATAATGATCTTAGTGTTGCATGCAAATGTGCTCTTTTTATGGATGTTGTTCTTTGCTTTGATAATTGTTATTTTCACATGTTATTACAAGAATTTGATTCTTAATTCAAGTTCAACAAAATTTTCAAATTCAAGCTACTAAAATCCAACTACCAAAAAACTAGAAAATGTTTCTATTCCAATGCCCTAAGTCACACATCAAAGGGAAACAATTGCAAATGTTTAAAATGACTCATGTAACTTGGTCAAAGATGATGCTATAATTTGGATATCTTTAAGGGTCATCTTGCATCTATAGTTGGATCAACTAGTTGTGTTTGACAAAGGGCTTATCAAGGGCTTATCAAGAAAGACTAGTTGTGTGCGAATGGTGTTTGACAAAGGGCTTATCAAGCTTGTGTTCCAAATCTTGGAAAGGAAGGGATTGTCTCATTCTAGACCACTCACAATGTCGAACTTTTATTGCAAGATCATGGGTGTTGGCACTAAGAGTGGAATATCTCATTCCAAGTTAATCCACCCCAGAACATGGATTCATCTATGAGCATCACACAAGATGCAGATTATCATGAACCTAATTCTCTCCATGGAATCTACTCTAACCTAACAAGCTAACATTTGGCCCTACTTTCACCAAAATGGTAGCTACAAGTTGCCATCTCATTAGTGTTTCACTTGTGTGACAACCAATGAAATGGTCTCAAGCCCCTTTTTCTTGAGATCTATGGCAAGGATGCCCCCTTGTCCCACTCCTCTTTGGTATAATCACTAAGCCCTTCTTAAGAAGAAAGGAGTTTAAGATGGTGTCATTAAGGCACCTAACTATGGCTAGTCATGTCCGATAATATTTGGCTAATGATAGCTCATGTAATTGCAATTGAGAAGCAAACAATGGACTCCTTAGTCCATTTTTTGCCAATAATAGCTCTAGTGTAATTGCAATTGAGAAGTAAAAAATGGACTCACTAGCCCAAGTTTACAAAAGGCTTCCAAAAATTTGAATTTCCACCATCAATGAATCTAAGAGATTACTTCGATAGCTAGAATGATACCAAACCTTGATTTTTTAATATGGCTTTGAATTTTTGAGGCATATGGAGATCCTTAAATATCTCAAACACCCCCTTGGAGTTTGTGACTACGCCTCAAAAGTTGGGTGGTTTCAACACAAGATTTCCTCCAAGCTTGCCAAATGGTGGCAACTTCACCTTTATTGGTAGACTTTGTGATTTTGAAGGGGCATGATTTAGTGCTTTGGCCAAGTCACATGGGAGAGCATTGAAAGGCAGCTTAGAGATTTTGTTGGCATGATTTTTAAGTAAGGATTTTGAGAATTGCCAATGTTATGGACATGATTATGAACATGCAATTTCAAAACTAGGCATTGCAAGAGGTGAATAGAAGTCCACATAGCTTTGCTTCTCTCTATCCAAAAGGGTGTGAACATCAATCATGGGCCTCTATCATCCAATACCAAAATCCAAAGTCTAGCTTGCAAATGGAACATGGGGTGTGATCCACACCCCTTTGGCTTTATTTCACTATTTGAACAGTCAACAATTAATGTTAAATATCTAAGTCCATTCATAGTAAATGTATAAAGACCTGGGAGGCTGTCTGTGAGTCCAACACAATCTTTCGAGAGCCTATGTACCATAGGGAAAGGTATGGGCTTTGATATGGGGGTAAACTGGTTCAAGGAAGTGGTGCTAAAGTCCAACATGATTGGCCCTCCAAGACAAGGTTTTGAAAGAAGAGGAAACAGGAGATGCCCTGAGTCATGTGGGCCTCTGGAAAGGCTATAAGGAGGGATTTCTGGACTAAAGGCAGGGGCTCCACGAGATTGCGCATCTCACCACATGTACAATTTGCAAGAGGCCATGCCGATCCGTCTTGTGAGAGCATATCCAGCTCGAAACCAGGGGCAGAACATCCACACCTGGATAAAGGGATTTGAACTTACGGACAACCTTTGCCCATCTCACCAAATGTACAGTTTGCAAGAGGGCATGCCAATCCATCTCTTGTGTGGGCGTATGCAGCTCAACCAGGGGCAGAACATCCACACCTAACTCAAGGGATTTGAACTATGGACAACCTTTGCCTTAAGTAATTGCTAAGAGATAAGAGGCCCTTTTGATAAGGAAAACCATGAAAGCAATGAATCATTTAAGAGCTGTAGTTCTTTAAGTCCATTTGAAAGTGCAGAAACCAAGCCCTCTTTAAAAGAATTAAAAATAAGACCTTGATGGAGCAGACGTCAACTTTGGTCTCTGAAATTTTAGTGGCATATAAGGGAAAAAATCTAATAGACTAGCAAAGAAAAGATAATATGTTGTTGCCTTGAAGAATGTCTAGAGGCTTTGTGGGGGTTTGGGGGAACAGGAGTGATCCCCTTGTTAAACTAGTTTGATAGAACATGGCTTTTCTACTGTCATGCACAAGTAACCAGATCTGCAAGATGTACAGCAAGATATACGACTCATAGCCTAAAAAGAAAATTTAGTTCATTTCCTCTATGGAGGATCACAACATATATATTTTGAATTGAATTGTCATAAATCAGTATAAGGTAATCAAGAATACGAGTATGTTCCTGTTATTGAATCTAAAAAGTTGTGCTAGTAAAATATGCTAACTGATTACCTGCAAAAGCAGAAATTACGTGTTATCAGGATCAAGCAATGAATGCAAATATTCCATATCTATTGCACGACTCTTGCAGGTTATTTGACCCAGCCTAACAAACAATTGACAAATTTATCAGCATCTTGTTGTAATTAACTGATGCGAACTTTTCAAGCAAGGTATTGCAAAAGAACCTGTATGCTATGGGTGAATGTGAAGATTTCACTACTCTGCATGCATTTTGAAAAGTTACAGTGACAATGAAGGCAGACATGGCAACTTACCTTCCCTTGTTAAGCTGGACAACAACCTAGATCTCTCAGTCCTAAAACTCAAATTGCTTTTAAAAATCATACCATCAAGTACCATGCCGCAAAACAGTGGGTTGGGCATACTTTTGACAAGTTACAAACCCGTGAAAGGGACACTTTTATAAGCACTGCCCAACAAAACTTCATCTTCTGCACAAAGCTATATAAAGGCTCTCTATCTTTGCCTGCGGCGCGAGTCCTTGGAACTTCTGCCAGATGATGTTGGGATGCCTGTCCCTCCTGGGGATGTGTTGTAGTTACCATGATCATAGCCTGAGTGTGAGTACATTCCTCCAGGAGAAGCTGGCTCATCTCTTCCTCCATAACTTGGCATGATGGGTGCAACACCTTGGTGCGGCACGGGTGTCACCTTGAACAGGTTGGTTCGCAATCTGGACAAGACCTGGGCAAGAGCTGCCTCCACTGCCCTTGGGTCTCCTGAAATCTGCAGAAAATGATAGTGTTCAGAGAAGTTTTAATGTAAAGCAAGATGCCTATTATGAGCTCTAGAAGGCAGACAATCCTGAAACCTTACCTGCACAAGTTCACTCCCCTCGTCAGCACAGCGAGGTAGTTCTTCCTTTGGAGGAATGCGTATGTTAGCTCTTGTTGACTTCCTCATGTCAGTTATTATCTGGCCACCCTTGCCTAGCAAACACCCAATTTGACTAGAGCGTACTAGCAATTTGATGATAGCCCCACTATTCCTGGACTCCTTATCTATTGGGAACTCTTGTAGACGCTTATGAATTTGCATTGTCGCTTCAACGACAGGAGAAACAAAGTTATCAATATACTGCAAACAGAACACACACAGATCAAAATTTGCATGGGCAAAACCAATTCCAGCCACCACCCTAATGCACTATAACTACTTACCTCTAATGCAGAAACCTCAATAATTCGTTCGTCTGAGTCTTCAACTGGATCACAAACTTTAATTTTTGCTCCAGAATCTTCTCGAAGCTTACGGATTACACTGCCACCCTTACCAATCATTTTACCTATCTTCTCATTAGGGCACAACACACAAACCATGAGCTCCTCTTCAGCAAACCCATCTGGTCGGCCAGTATGTCCTGGCCATGCATTTCCCGGCCCTGCACGACCATGAGGACCTGGACCCATCATGGGGCCTCCAGCGCCATAAATATAACTTCCACCAGGAGGAGTAGTATAGAATGATGGCCCCTGGATTCTTTCACGTGGAGGATTGTCATATAGCTTGCTTGAAACAGCATATAGAGCTTTTCTGACCAATGCCGGAGTTCCAGAAATCTATAGGCACAATCCAATATCCCATGATAAGAATAGTGACATCAGCTTTGGCAATGGCAATAGCTTCATTATTACTGATTGAAAGCAATGGACAAGCAAACCAAAATATTTCTTACTTAGAAAACTCTAATGAATTACCTTCCCTCCACTCTTCAATTCTGACAAAGAAGCCATAAGCATACTGACATCAACTTTATTTAAGAAAAAGAAGCTTGAATATCTGTTTATTACTATATTTATGTATCCATTCCCATTTAGTACTAAAACCTCTGCCAGAAGTCAAACGACAAACTTAAACAGCTCACATTCTATATTCAAGATGTCAATAACCTTTGTCCTTCAGAGGGAGGGTTTTATAAATTACACTCCTTGCCTCCCCTGCATGCTTCAAGGAATGCTGCACTTACTCTTCTGCTCACAGGTAAGGTTTACACCCCACCCCTCCAAAGCATGGTTCAAGTAATGCTGCACTCTACCCTTCTGCTTGGGCAGGTTCAGGGACCATGTGGAGAACACTTCACACTCTCTTCCATATAGCTGTCCAAAGGCTCCCTACATGTTTTCTCATTTGTGAGCAATGCTGTGAACCACTACCTGATGAAGCTACCATGCAGGTCAATGTAAAAACTACTGCATCAGCAACTTACTTACAGAGCCGCCTCATAAACCTATGTCACTTCTATTCAGCCATGCAGGCATTCCGAAAACAGACTTCAGCACTCAAAGGCCAATAAACCACATTTCAGAAAATATTCACATTCGACCCCAAAGAATGGCACCCGATCTGGTTTTTCTTTAAATTACTGAGAATGCTCCAAATTATATACAAATGCCTGGGATTTTTTAGCCTTTCTCAAGATACAACTGATCTGCATATGCTCAATAGCTTTCTCAGCCTCATTGTTGAACCCAAACCAAATTTGGATTGCTCAAAGGCCCCCTGAACTAACAGCCGCCTGTCAAAGGCAAATCTTTTCTGATAAGCTAGCTTTTTATATGATATCCTATAGTGTCTTAATGAGATATGTTATCTTATGCATAAACTAAGCTAATTCCATCTCGCAGTGAAAAGATGACAGAGTTTTCCTCTACCATGTGTGTCTCTGATTCCACTAACTATTGTGGCTTCAACCTCTCCGCATTGAAAATCAACTCAATGCACGAGTGCTTGTACCATACTTCGACAAGTTTAATCTGGAAAAGCCAACATGGAATGAATACACACCTAACATTGATTCCTGCACATCCAATTCCAAAAAAGGATCAAAAAGCACTTCAGCTTGCCAAATTGCCACCATTCAGGCCCAAATTTGCAAAGCGTTCCGTTTGAGAATTGTCTTGCATAGTCCCTATGCAATCCCACAGTATTCCTCTCACAAATAAAGAGATTTCTCATAGCAAAACTAAACAAAATTACTTTCTTTGTGACAAAGTTGTCCAAAAATACCCAAGACTGGAGATCTCAAAGAGTAAGAGAGAATCTCAGCCCACAATGTTGCAATAACCTATTTTGACAGAATTTAGATCAACCACAACAATAGTACCTTCTGGCTATTAGGAAGTTACAGAGCTAAGTTGATGTTCTTCATGCCAAGCAAAGGAAAATAGCTGCTGGCTCAATTCCCACACGTGTTGTATTTGCATTCTAAAGCTAAAAGAGATAAAAACAACAGCAAAACTCAAGAATGCCTTTTTAGAGGCACTAATTCCTCAAACAACCTACAAGCTGCAATTAATGACAATGGAGCTATTGCTAAAACACAAGGGGACTACTAGCTGCTCACTAGGTGAAACTTTCACTATAACTTGACTAAGATCAAAATTTCAATTTGGAGAAAAATTATCATTGAACCTTGTTCCCTTTGCTTTGTCCTTGTATCTCATAGCCCATCTACATATCCATTACATGCCCAATGCCAAATCCTTTACTGCCAAAGCAATGGTATAAGACACAAAGACCTTATGTACGACTCAAATAGAAGATAAGAGAACCCAAAGAAGACAAAAGAGATCCTCAAATCCTAATTACAATTGTAAAATAGAAATTTACACAATTATCTACTCAAAGAGCCCAAGCTCTGTCTAGAACTTAGAATTCATGAGGTCACCTGATTGCCCTATCCTAGACAGCTTTTCACTCTATCTTGATCCACCTTGAACAGTCTTCATCTCGATCAACCCATGAAAACTCCAACTTACATCAATCTTGCACACACTCCAACAAGTAGGTAGACTCACTTGTTGCTCCTTGCAACTCAACACAAACAAAACATGTGCCATTGATTGTCTCCAAGATGAACACCATAATGATACTCCAATAATCACTATCAAACTTTCTTACCATCACTTGGGAAGTCATTTCCATCATCACTTTACCATGAAGAACAGATGGCTAATGTTTAACATTTGCCATGTCACCAATATTTACTATTTCAATTTTTAGAAATATATGATGTTTTAGCCTTCACAAGACTGCCATCACATTTACCAAGACACAATTTGTCATCCATGATCTATTGGTGATTGCACATGCATCTCATTTCACACTTCTTCCAAGCACTCTCAACCATGTCATCCACCTCCACGTATCTCATTCACTGCCCGATGTATGAGCATGTGCATGTGAACAACACCCACGTGCATAACAAATGGTTACCATGCCAAGAGCTAGGGGTACCCAAATTAGAGTTCATTTCCATTAAAAATCTTTGGTAAATTTTAATTAAATCATTAAAGTTCATGTCACATTCTAGTAACATGTTCTATGAATCCTTATGCATGCCCTTGTCTATTGCACATCTAGTTGCAAACTATATCTTCTCCTCCCTTTACCAACACAATAGCCATAGAAGATTTATTGTGTTTTCACCGACTGTAAGTTTGAATTGATGTGTTTCTTTGTCTCCAAGCTAGCGTGGGCTAGACAAGGTAATTGCAAAACTTTTCACCCTTGAAGCGTTGCATTTTGGGCCGAAACATTTCACCTTTGGGCAAGTCCCAAGCGAAACACTCAAGTGAAAAGGTTGAACAAGATATGATATAGTTCTCTTTATATGTAATGAGTTGCAACTTACACATTTATACCATATAAACCCTTTCGTGCCAATTAATGATGTCTATCATATATATAAAGTGTTTAAAAACTCTCAAAAAAGACCAAAAATCAATCTTTTTTTAATTTAAAAATCTTGTTTCAATCAGCCGTTTCAGTCGTCCGAGCGTTTCAAGCTTCAATCAAATGTTTCCACCATTTCAGCCATTTCACGTTTCAATGCCAAGAAAACGTGTTTCACGGTTACCATGGGACTAGATGGCATGTTTTCTATGCCACATCTTGTGTTGTACTCTACGTATTGAGCTGCTACTTACCATGGGACTAGATGACCTATTTTCTATGCCACATCTTGTATTGTACTCTATGTATTGAGCTGCTACCCCCTTGTATGGACTGTATTTGTTGTTGCTTGTTGGTTTTCCACCTGCTCAATCTCGCATTTTTGCATTGCTTTCTTCTTTACATATGGTAGACTGCATTCTTGTTAACCTAATCCTTAACATACTTGTGTTTTATGCTCAACTTAAGTGAAGTTTTCATTAATCTCACTCATTGTTGCTCCACTCTAACTCACTCGTTCTTGTTCCACTCTTTACATTTGTTATCTACTTGGCTTTTGTGTGTTTGAATTGATTGTGAACTACTGTAACTCATCTTAAGTGGGCTATCTAACCTCAAGTGCCCAAAGTAGCTCTCTCTCTCTCTCTCCCTCTTTCTCCAATACAACCTTAGTTTGAGCTAAGAGTATGCTTGGCACAGTAACATGGAAAGGGAGACGAACCAGGACAGAGTCGAGGTCAAGGAGGGGGGTGACTAAATGCAAGGAATGAGGACGCGGTGTGCGACAAGAGAGAGGATGGCATACATAAATAGCATTTTAAAATGTATGCAGGTGATGTGGTGGGTGGATGTGCGAGTTAATGTATACTACTGAAAAACTGCTCAACTTAAGAGAGGTTTTCATTAAACTCACTCATTGTTGCTCCACTCTAACTCACTCGTTCTTGTTCCACTCCTTGCATTTGTTATCTACTTGGCTTTTGTGTGTTTGAATTAATTTTAAACTATTGTCATCTTAAGTGGGCTATCTAACCTCAAGTGCCCAAGGTAGCTCTCTCTCTCTTTCTCCAATACAACCTTAATTTGAGCTAAGAGTATGCTTCGCACAGTAACATGGAAAGGGGGACGAACTAGGATAGGGTCGAGGTCGAGGAGGGGGGTGACCAAATGCAAGGAATGAGAACGCAAGGTGGGACAACAGAGGGGATGGCATACATAAATAGCATTTTAAAATGTATGCATGTGATGTGATGGGTGGATGTGTGGATTAATGTATACTACTGAAGAACATATAGATGTGCATGTACACATACGTGTATTTTCCATTATGGGAAAACTGCATGTGTAATGTGGGCTCATTTGATATGACTTCTTATGAGTATGTTGATTTTGTATGTGTATGTGTGACAAAAGGGGCAATCCTTGAAAAAAGTTTGGAAAACTCACCCACAAAAAAAACCCACGAAAAACCCGCCCCCAAAAGTAAACCCCCTCCAACCCAAAAAAAAGTCCCCTAGAAGGGGACGAGACAAGGAGATGGGGTAGGGACCATTGTTGGGGATGGGACTGGGGACATCTCCCCTCCCATTTTGGCATCCCCTTCAACAAATCCATTTGAGATAGCATTTTCGCATTTCAAGGACCCAAGATGGCCATTCCCTGATGCTTGGGATACAATGCTCCTCAATTGCAAGTTCTTTGCCTTTATAGATCCAATCCATGTGTCTAGTGCTTCTATAGCCTCCTTGATAGATAGTGGTTTCTCAAATTATTGTTTATCCTCAGTTGCAAGTTCTTTGCCTTCATAGAACAAATCCATGTATCTAGCGCTTCTAGAAACTTCCCTAACAAATAATGGTTTCCCACATTCTTGGTTATCAAGGTTCATTGGTATCTACTCCAAGTGGCATACATGGCGACTTCCCCACCCTCCACAGATGAGATAGTGTCATGTGTTCTGGCCTATTTGCAAATGGTGGCCATGTAGACAAATCAACAATAGTGATCAAATCAATGTAGAGAGGGTCGCCAAGTTCCATAGAGGCATGCCTTGTTCTGTTTGCATGGTACCAGATGGATAGATGGCTACTATATCAAACTTTGACTCATATGTTGGATTTGAATGCCAATTCCTTGCTAATGTTTTCCATCATGGATATTTTCATGGTAGAGAGAAATGCCTACATATTCTACTACATGTTGAGGCAAGTCTGGTTCCTAGACCATTCACTGATACTACAAATGGTGGACTTCCCTAATCACTTCTCCTCTCATAGCAAAGTGGCACTCCTAACATGCATGTCTCGAAGCCAAAGAAGGATTGTAGGAGAGTAGAGATTTTGCATGCTTATGCCTACATACATCTACATATGAGTGTTGAATAAATATCACTTTTTCACCAATTGACAAATCAAAGTGGAGTGCCATCAAGTCCAAGATGGGAGTTACAACAAGAAGTTGAAAATTTCTCTTGGTTGATTCTCACACTTGGAAAAGGGAATAACCTACTCAACATGCAGCACGTCATCGGCTTGTATGTTCAATCATAAAACTGCATTTACATACAACTTTTGCATCCCTTCTTCAAAGGGATATACAAGCATGTCCTCTTGTAAATTTGGACAAGGGACTAGAGAAAAGGAGATTCATAATTTTGTGCCTTAGACAAATTGTGAGTAGCTCCACAATAGTTGGTCACCAAAATATGTAACATACAAAGAAATACTAGACTAATAGCCTTTACAAAGAATATACATAGATTATCACCACAAATAAGCAAATGGAACATGTGGAAATGTTACTCTTAGTCGAACTTACATTTCAAAGTCGAGAACTGCTGCATTATCTTTGTCAAGAAGAAACTAAATGGGTTGTATGATTCACTCTCAAAGTTACAAGAAGTCCTTAAGTGGCTTGAATTCATAGAGCGAAGCTGGTCCCAAGAAGTTTGCTCTAATCAGCCAATCTCTAAGAGCACTAAGATGGCACCAAGAAAAGCACATGAATAAGTGATTGGTGGTTTAGATCCATCAGGCCGAATATCATCTAGCCCTTTTTGTTGTTGGTGCACACAATGGAGGCCATCAAATAAAGGACTCTAGTCTAGATCAAATAAGATCCATACAATTAAAACTTCATTCCCAATATTCTTAGGTGAGACATCAATGGACTTCTGCAAAAGCCTGAATATTATACAAGTCTCTTCCTAGCTACAAAGAAGTATTGAGATTTGTAGGGGCAACGTTCATCCAGAGGAGAGTAATTCAAGGTAGGATGCTACAACAAAGAGATGTACTTGCAAAATTAAGCTCGCATACTGGCAAAAATCTTTGGGTTTAGCCATGCAAAATTCACGCTTAGTGAGGGGCTTCACTTCAATAGATCTTTCATAACATGAGTAGCACATGCTAGTAGCATTTATTGAAGTACACTTCTGCTATCAAGATTGGACTCTAGTAGTAGTTAATTGTGGCTCACTCAGCTGACAGAACTACGAGACTCACTTGAACAAGCTCATCTGTTGAAAATGCACATGGAGGAAGGTTAGTTTTCTGCAAAACTCGTATCTGGGCCGGAATGTCTCTCCTCATCTGCTCAATAATTCGGCCCTGCTTCCCAATCACGCAGCCAATCTGACCACTTGGAACGAGAAGTCTGACAGTGACCTGCCTAGGGGGCTCATCTTCCTCCTCATCCTCCTCCGGAGGGCCTTCGCCTTCGGTAATTCTCTCGTGGATCCTGAAGAGAGCATCTTGAGCTGCACAGAGCATGTCTTCGGTGTCATTATCCGCAAGCCGGCCGTCTCTGTCCATGTCTTGTCCAGGAGATGAGCTGATGAACACCACTCGCTCCTCCGCACCGGGGACGGCATCTTCCACTCTGATCTTTGCTCCCGTATCCTGCCTCAAAGATTTGACAATGCTTCCACCTTTCCCAATTATGGCGCCAATCTTAGGGATGGGACAAAGGAGACGGTAAACGATGTCCACGGAGGGGGGAAGCTGCTCCGAGTCGGAGAACCGATGGCGCTTGTGCCTGCCATCCCGGTCCTCGCGGTCCGGCTCATCGTCGTCGTCGTAATGCGAGCGCTTCACAGGCGAGTCATAATAGCCGTCCATGGCCTGCGCAGGCTCACCAAGATCAATAGGCGTGCAAATTGAAGGCGTTGCAGGAGTAAGAAGAGCTGCTCCGCGACTGTGCTTCGAGAAGAAGACGAACTGGCCCGATGGCTGTGGAGGAAAGGCAGTGTGCTACAACACTATAACAACAGCAACAACAAATACGAGCAAGAGACAGCTTTGCTAAAGCCCCGTCAAACCCTAAGGGAACTAGATCTTGCGCAAATGTCAAATTAATTGCTATACGCAACTGTTAAATTAATTGCTAATCTTCTTGGGCCTGCCTTTAATGCCTCGGCTGCCATGTGATGTAAAACGAGAAAATGCGAGAAAGAAATGATATTTTCTTTTTAACCCTACATAAAATTGCACTATCAAAACTAGATATTGCACAAATCTATACTATACTATCTCTTATTGTAAGATTTCCCAAGGATGCCATCGGAATCCTAATTACGTGGTTGCAATCAACATTACATGGTGGTCACTCAAGGCTTCAAAATTGTCAAATGTAAAACAAGGAGAATATAGATAGTAAAAGAAATATCAATTCTCTCTTTGTCTCCTTTTATGCAAACAAGTCAAGGGTAGGATCGTGCACTATATTAGCTATGCTGGTCCCAATGAAAGGATAATCTATCTCTCTCTCTCTCTCTCTCTCTGTTTGTGTGTGTGTGTGTGTGTGTGTGTGTGTGTGTGTGTGTGTGTGTGTGCACATGTGCACATGCATGTACATAACAAGGTTTCATTCAACATATGTTATCATATTTGTCGAACGAAGAATATCATAAATGTAGGCATGTGTAGGATCATCTCTACTTAACAATGGCATGACTTTTCCATGGTTATGGGCACATGTTGAATTATTGTTGCTACAATGGGTGGAACGGTGGAGAAAAAGGGAGGTGGCTGACTTGACCCTCCTTACCAATGCATAAAGATGTATTCCCTCAAGCTGCAAATAAGGTCTTGATTTTCCCTTTTGTTTACAAAAACGTGTTTAAAAGACAATCAAACTTTATGGAAGAAAACAACAAGAATGTGAAGATAGAAGAATACCTCTTCTAAAGACAAGAACACATGAAGAAGAAGACAAAGAAGAAAAAGATGGAGTGCCCAACCACCTACTAATTGTTGCCAAACTATACATCTAAATGGGAGGGGGGGCAATCAATGTAACAGTATAATTGATAGAAGTCACCTAACCACCTTACATTAGTACCCGAGAAGAAGAACACAAAGGGAGGTATTGAAACATGTATGCATGTGTATGTGTGGTTCCTTCCTTGTATGTAGACAATATGAATTGTACCTTGGAGTGTAGAAAAATGAGAGTATTGAGGTGGATGAATAAGGATTTGAGTTGGCAAGCCAAACTAGATCAAATGCAATGTACTTGGTGTACTCATATGCCTATTTAAAAAGGCATCTATTAAGCAATTTGTGTGGCTTTCTCTATTCTCTCAAATAGCCTACTTTGTCTACAATCCACCTTGATTCTATTCTCTTTTAGGTTAAACATATCGTATAGTGAATAGGTGTATATATAAGACCAAGGTAGAAAACCTTCTAGAGAGGCAAAAAATGCCCTAGCAATCCTAAGGTGTAATCCCCCCCCTTTTTGTGTGTTCCATAGGAAACACCCCCTCTCCCAAATATAATTTTCACTAATTTTATTTCAAATTATTTTACTCCCCCCCCTGTCGACGCCACCAACTAACGGGAGGGAGGGGAAGCAAACAAGAAGAAGACGACGATGGAGATGAGGAAGAAAGGGCACACATGTACCACCTCCCTCCCCCTCCCCCACTATCCCTCCCCCAACTCCTCCACCTGGGCGGTCCGAAATTGGCCGCCGCCATGCAAGCCGTCAAGTGGAGGTTGAGGAGAGCGGCACCGCCACCCCCCATATCACCCTCCTCCCTAAAAAGACCCCCCCCCCCCCCCCCCCCCCCCCGCGGAATGAAAAGGGATACCATGCCCCCCTATCGAACTGTGCAGCTGAGAAGAGAGAGATAGAGAGAGAGAGAGAGAAGAAGAAGAAGAAGAAGAAGAAATTTCCGAAAGTTTCCAAGCTCCCCTCGCCCTTGAGAGGGGTTCCCACACACTATTTTTGTGAGACATATAATCAGCAAGCCATCTACCAAGGACGCACACGCAAGGAGCAGTTTCAAGTTGCCTTGGACCATTGATCGAGCCCTTGATTAGAGGTTGTTTGAGCCTTTGTCTTTAGCAGGAAAGGTATCCTAGGATGGCCCCCAAGCGCAGATTGCCTCGTGCTGATGGAAATCCCATAAACACCAATGGAGTTACCAGTTGAGGCGATACGACAAACAACAACTCAAGTTCGGGTGTAGATAATACATCCTTGAATAACCGGGTGCTATTGATAATCTTTCCCACATAGCAAATAGTACATAAAAGAAAAAGATTTGTTTTGCAAAAGATCATACTTCATTGCATTGAAATGATCTTGCATTGAAATGATCTTACATTGAAATGGTCTATTGAACTAATCATGTTTCTTGCATGGAATTGAATAAATTGGTGCATGACATTAGAGTTATTTCTGCAGAAGAGCAGCTTGTAATTCGTAGGTCATTCGCACTCATAAAATTACACAACTAACAAAGCTTGCATAGATCCACACATGAAGAGTAGATAAATGTGTTAAGTAACTCATAGAAAGAGATAAAAGTTTTCGTCTTTGACTCGTAAAGTTGCACTCTTGGATGTATGTGCCAATACCATTTGGTTGTAAGATGCATCTTTTAAAAAATTCTAGAATTGAATTATTGTAAGGAATGGCATCTCAAGACGTGTTTAGAAAAGATAGCTTGCATCTCCATATTAAGCATGAAGGATCTCACATTACATAGAAAGCATTTGCTCTCAAGGGTGCTAAATCTTGCATCCTGATTCTCTTGATATCATAGATATAATTTTGATTGTATTGCGCATAGGATGTGGTCTTCATCGTAATTTGTACTAAAGCTAGCTTGTAAGAGGAAAATTCATTAGGCCATTCTTTTGATGGTAACAAACTAAGAATTCAACCACAAGATAGATTGAAAAACGTTACAGTGGATGCTGGAGGGGAACTGAAATTCGTAATGGATTCTCAAGAGGGTGGAGCCACCCTCAAACGAACCTTGTGGATCTTAGATTGGATTATCTGGATCTTGCCGAAAACCAAACCCAAGAGCTATAGAGCTTATGAAAAATTTACCATCTGGAAACTAATGGGTGTTGCTAATTGGATGTAAGTCCAATTGCATAAATTCTCGTTCTTATTGCATAAGAAAGAGGGATGAAACAAGGGTATTCTCTACCCCCACAGTGGGGCATTGAAATTGACATCAAGGCAAGAAAAATCTGAAGGCTGATTGCTAAGGGTTCAAAAAGGAACTCCACCTTAGTAGGTGGCTTCAACACTCGCCCACATTATTGTTTGTGCTTGTAATTTTAGGAGCATTGTTTGTGAAAGGATTGTTTGACCAAAGCTCTCATAAGAATCTTGTATAATGAATCAAGTTAAATTCCTTGAGGGGTGTGCCAAGCCACCCCCAGCTAGCCGCCAACCCTATCCAAGGGGTTCTAAATAAACGTAATGGGAATGTGGACCGAACCCGCCACAAGAGGTCTCTCTGTGGATTAGTTTGATCATAGGAGGATGCTTGGGTGCCAAGGGGGGCAAAGGCTTTGGCTGCAAATCCCCTGCCTTCGGGTCCTACTCAAATGGTCTATGTGACTCGAGATAGATTCTCAAGGCCCCTGTTACTAGTGCAAGGGCAAAAGCT
The DNA here is from genome assembly GCF_053477565.2 of Lygodium microphyllum. NCBI lineage: Eukaryota > Viridiplantae > Streptophyta > Polypodiopsida > Schizaeales > Lygodiaceae > Lygodium > Lygodium microphyllum. The sequence continues at coordinate 860,455 of NC_141145.1, forward strand.
TGGAGGAAAAATGAAACATCATCCTTAGGGGTTGAGGGATCGTGCAATGGATGGAAACTTGTACTTTAGATGGATTCTCAGTATAATAATTACTTTTCCTTAAATAAAACTTGTCTGATACTGTCTTTGTGTCAGTGCATAAGATTGCGTGAAGGAACATGCATTTAATGGGACTAATCAATGAAGCTATTCATATATGTCTTCATTAATGTGCTCTTAGGTATTTAAAAAACTAAAGATGTTCCTATCGCCAAGGGAAGCGGGTGGGTGCAAATCCTTGACGGATGGCCAATGGCTGGGTGGTCCTGATGAGCTGGGAGGCTTCTCGAAAAGTTAATAAAGACGTTGACCTTAGGATGTCTAGGTTAGAACCCTAGCTTGTACCATCTTAGGGAGCCGGAATGGGACTTTGCCCCATTGGCAGAGAGGTTGAGTAGGGCATCCCTCTCGTTTCCCATTCTCTTTGAACCAAGTGCGGTACAGGTTTGCTTTCATTTAGATGTTCTGGCCAAAGTGAATTATCTGAAGATCAACACTAGAAGGCTGCTAGAATGACCTATCTGTTAGAACCTAGAAACTCAGGCTGATCCTTAGAGGGCTGACCGATACACTCCATTGCAAGGAAGACTCGAGAGGTGCTATCTGACTAACCTATGTCATTCTTCAAGAGTGCCAGGCGGTGTCCTTTGGATTTCCCTCCCGATGGGTTACGAAAATGTGTCAAGATCCGTACATGTTACATAAGGTTATTCACATACATCACTATTGAAATAGTAATAGATCTCCCCTAGAAGTGATGTGGTAAACAAGAGCTAATACTCATGTATAGGCAAGTGTCAAGCCTAGTGGACTATGTTCAATCCAAAGAGCACTATAAGCCTAAAGTTTTGCTAAAAGTTTCAAACTTCTCATAAGGCAAACCTTTTGCAAAAAGATTTGCAAGGTTGTCCTATGTTGGCACATAGGCCAAGCTAATCTCACCTACAATATAGTTTCTCCCTAACATAAGGATAAAGCACCTCAATGTGCTTAGTAGGAGGATGGAACACTAGGTTCTATGCATTTCCAATGTGCTTTGACTACCTATGAAGAGGGTGGTGGCAAATGATTGTCTCCAATGGCCAAATCAACTAAAAGGTGTTTGAGTAAATATACTCAACCATAGCTCTGAAAGTTGCCTACAGTCAACTTTCACACTAGAAGTGGCCACTATGGATAGCTTCTTAACCATGATATGCATGACTTGCCAAGCATGAAGCAATAGCCATTGTGGATATTCAAGTGTCATAACAACAAGCCCAATCAGAATCTAAAATAAGTATACAAATCTAGCAGTAATGATCCTCTCTTGGGATAAAATAGCCTAAAACACTAAGTGGCACTCAAGTAACAAAATATACACATCACTATCTTCTAATGATTAGGTCATTGCTATAGATAAACATGCTCATCTATGAGACTACAAATTGAATGCAAGGCCCCCACGATACATACATAAATCAAGCATCCAGCAATATGCTAATAGAGGAAGACATCAAGGCAGTCTTTGATATCATGTATGCTTGTGTGTTAACTTTAAGGGCTCTTCTTCTTGCATCTATCTTATCCATTATAGCACCTTCTAAGGGTAAGAGAGGGAGAGAGAGAGAGAGATTATGTGTGAGTGTGGGTGAGGGAGAGTAAGGGGCCATTGGAGAAACCCTTCTCCAACCCTTGTGCCATTTCATTCTTCTCTTCATTCACAAATAAATTGGAACATGAGTAATAAATTGCGAGGTAACACTTGGATCGTGGCCACTTACAAGCTCATTGTGACTACAATGAGATAGGTAAGCACGTGAGTTTATTACATCTTGAATCTAGTCATACATGTTTTTCTTGGTAGATTAACAACTGCATGGTTGGATAGAGAAAGGGTGTTTGTAGCTAAGTGAGAGATAGCATAGCCATTATGATTGAAGTTCTTGAAACAATAACTATTTCATCAAAGTCCTATTGTCGAGTGAAAAGCCCAACATTTTGGCTCCATTGCCAAGACCCAAATGGAATCAACCATTGAGATACTTACACTCTTACTATACAATAGAATAGGAGACTGATCAATGATGAAGATTGGCTTATCAATGATGAATGTTGACTAGTTTAGGAAAACCAGATCAAGATGGTATTAATTTATTGGATTGATTGTTTGCCTGATGTTTTGATTAGATTTGGATACACTACAAGGGATTAGGCCCGCAAATGGCTACATTGATGCATTTTCTTTATTGAGAAAGAAAACTTGTGGTTTGTTTGTTTAAAGTCATGATAAAAGGTGCATTAGGAGACTCACATCGTGGTCTGAATTCCTTAGAGAGAGAGAGAGAGAGAGAGAGAGAGAGAGAGAGAGAGAGAGAGAGAGAGAGAGAGAGAGAGAGAGAGAGAGAGAGAGAGAGAGAGAGAGAGGGGGGGGAGGGAGAGAGAAAGAGATAGCACCCTTTTCTTTAATTTTTAGAACAAACTCTTATTTCTCAAAAAGTAAGATATCCACACATTTCAAGGCTAATTGAACCACTTAAGTAATGCAAATTTTTTGGACTTGCACTACCTTATCATCACGTTCCATTATATAAGCATGAAAACAAGCAAGAAAACCCAACTAAACATTGAAGAAAACTAGCTAAATGATGTTCTTCACTACACTACATTTAATGCACAAGCAAAATTATGCAACTCTAAAGTACTTCTTAAATGATTTTACACAATACACTAGCTCTCAACAATGACTATTGTACACTTTTATAGAGAGTTAGTTAAACCTTACACATAAAGATATGGTTGCCCCATTAATGCATGACATTTCAGGACACCTCTCTTTTCTCCTGTAGACCACTTTAGATCTCTTCATTCTAGCTCCTGACTTCAAGCTCCAACTCCCACAGTGTTGATGCCAAGCTCGCAAGGTTCTTAGGCTTCATGGAGTCATGGGGGTTCATGGCTCTGATACCGTGTTAGAAAGATGAGAGAGAGATAGGAGCAACTGAGAGCAAACAGCTCTCAATGTTCTTCTTCTTCGTTACTCATCACACTTACTCTAATTGAGTAACACAAAGTACAATGTACTACAACTAAAGTCAAGTAGTATAAAGAGACTTAGTCTAACTGTACCAACTAAGTCAAATACACACACATGTCATCTAGCTAATCTACTGTTGGATAGAGTCGAGAGGTAGTAGGTAGACTGAGCTTGCATATCTCGACGGCAAGGATGATGTGAATGTATATAGATAATTTTGATTTTTTGCCAAAAAGCTAGGTGATTAGTGTGATTAACCTCAATCAATGATTAATCATGTGTGCATAATGAGGATGTGAAATTATCCACTTAGGTATGATTTCAACGCTAGAAATTTGGGATGATGAGCATTTTGCATAGGAAGTATCTACTATCCCCAAACATGGATGCAAATAAGTTTGTGGGCATGTAATGCTCACTAAATACATTTACCTAATATATTATGCACCAAGTATAATTTGAGAGGTATGCATAATCATTCAATATTTCATGGTGTGTTGTTTGCAAGGTTTGAATGGGGTTGGGGGGATTTGATATGTTAGAATAGTAACAGCTTTCAGCAAGGGCACCATGGCCATCCAAAGGCATGTAGTACCATCGATAGCCAAACCTAGTGTCAACCCTAAGGAGGGGGTAGTCTACCACAATATATACCTATTTCAAAGTGCCACCACCCTCTAGAACCCACACCCAAAGCTACTGCCTTAACACTCAAGTGGGTCCCCAAGCATAGACCACAGTCTCACAAATGTCAATCATTGAGAATGCATAGTTTCCATGCCTCAAACTCTAGGCCTAAATGGTAGAGTTGACACTCCTATGGTTCACGCGTGACTGAGCAGTGCTAGGTCCCAAAAGCCATGATGTGAGCCTAAGGCTACTATGAAGGTAAAACCTTGATGTAGCTACTCAAACTCTCCAATGCCATGTATAATCCTCAATCTCATGCTCCAAAAACCAAGGCCTAAAAATGTCAATCAAAATAAGGGAGGAGAACAACCAAAAGGAAGGGCCCTCAATCCTTGGGTGGTCAAATGGTCTATTGATCGAAGATCAACCAAGAGTTTATGAGTAATTGCTCATGAATAAGCTCCTTCCTAATGACGCTAAGGTGATCACCACTACAAAACACAATGACACAGCGTCAATCAAACTCCAAACTTCTCAAACCAAGCTCACCACACCCACTGAGAATCCCAAGTGGAAGTGCCATGCATCAACTAAACCCAAACCACCAGCAAGCCTCAGGCCATCACAACCATGACAATCCATTCTTGAAGTGGCTTCTAACATGGCCATAGATATAGGGGATGAATTAGTAATGTGTATCCAATAATTGGACTCCACTTTCATGTTATTTGCTAGAAGTTGCAAACATTTGGACCTAGGCCTACTCGACAAACCCATAGCAAATGAGGTATGTTCCTTGCCATGTTCTTGGGAAGAATACAAATTCATTTTCACTAAGGCCCCCACTATTGTAGATGAAATGATTGGCAATGAAATTTTGAGAGAAGCAGCCTTAATCCAACGCTTACTCACCTCCTACACAAGAAGATCAAAATTCCCATGCCACCTCAGGAACTTGCTAAACTCCAATGATTAATCAAGTCTAAGTCCAATTTCTTATGCAAGTGATATATTTTATGCATTTCATGGGCTCAATAAGGTTAGAAAATCATGACCAATGTGGACCAACAACATGCCATCAAGACTTCCAAGTATGACCAGTGTTGCCCCAACCTCATTGGCAAAGTGTTAGCCATGACAATGAATCGGTCATTAGAAGACAACATCATGCTCCACCCATACTTGGATAGGATCCTAATGGAGGAGGAACTCCACATTGCAAGCTAACTCAACTCTGGTGACCTCTTAACTGATGTATTAACTTATATCACACAAGTGGGCATTCATCCATAGGATATGGACCGTTATGCGAACCTAGAGTATAACCTCAAGTTCTACAATACTCATTCTTAAAAGAATAAGGCACACCATGGATGCACTGAATGCATGTACACCTTGATTCCCACAATCCTAGCAAGCATTTTCATCATTTCCAAGGGGGAGGGAGTAAAAGTGAAAATTTGATGAAAACTCAAAATAGGAGTTAAATTTTAAAGGGAAGAATGAATGTGTAAAAGTATGGGGATTAATTGATGTGAGATTTCTCATTTTGTGTGTTATATCCTTCATCATCCGACAATAATCTTTCTAGTCACTTTACCTTCCATGCAAGAGATGTCCTTTAAAGAGAACTAATCGTGAGCTATTGTGTGGCAATAGGAACCTAAATGGTAGGTCAATAGGATAAAGGCAATAGGTTGTCGCTTCTCGGAGGAGCAACACAAAAGATATGGCTTAGCCAAGGGGATGATATATGCGTTCAATTAAAATACCGCAGCATCCACAATTTGGGAGGAGTGATGACATCTAAAGAGGTAGTTGGGCAGATAATAAAATGGTGTAAACTTGCCAAATACTTGGAGAAGGTGGGTGGAGGGGAGCTTCAAGCTCTACCCTGAGACCTACGGACCACTTATTGCTCAAGTGTTTCGAACCGAGTGGCCATGGCTACCTCTCACATAGTCGACGCGCAATGCCTACCTTACGGGTGTAGTGAGCTTACCTTGATGCTCGATCGAGTACCCTCCTCTTTCTTGCACACCGGTAGCTCCACGATCCTTGAGGCAAGCTCAAGCAACCTCAATCCCTCTCCCATGAGCTTCATCCTCCATAGCCACGTGCGAGACAAGAGAAGAGAAGAGAGGAGGAGAAGATGAAGAGAGAAGATGGAGAGCTTCTTCTCCAAGATCCCTCACTCTCACACAATCACTCCCTCACTCCCTCACACTCTCTCAATCCCTCTCTCAAGCACAAGCAAGAAGGCCAGAAACAAGAGAAGAAGAAGAAGAAGCTTTGGCCACACACAAGAATGAGCTTCCCATTCACTTTTCAACTTTATATACATGCCCTATTTTTCATGGGCGGTCATCCCTCTTTTTTACATGGCCGGCCATTAGCCTAGGCCCATTTCCTCATTTCCCACCATTCTAGTCTATCCTATCCCCAACTAATGCATACAATTTGCACAGGAGTGAGCCTGGCACTCTTTTACAAGGTTTTGGAAGTGTTTTCGCACTTAATGGTGCCCTTTTTATTCTTTTACTCTCCTTGGGCGACTCCAAGACTTCTTGAGGATTGTGCCCGTGCATTTAATTTTTTCCCGGGTCTAGTTGCCAGTTAAGGCGCCTTTTCTTTTTTTTTCTCTTTTTCCATCTCCCGCTCCTCTATGCTGCGGTAAACATTACCCCCCTCCTAGCCAAGTGCCAGTCCCATGGCACTGTGGTGGGAAGTAGTGGGATAGATGATGCTATTGCTAGGTGGAACTGGTGGGTAGATGACACTGATACTTGTGAATAAGAGGTGATGGAGTTTGATGACGATGACCAGGAGAGATTCCGGCGTGCTTTGGGCTTCATGAAGATACTCGACATCCTTCACACTGTTATGGTGCCCCTTATGTAGCCGATCGTCTTTTGAGTATCCGAAATGCTTGAAGCAATAAGCAATCCCTTAGGAGGATGGTATTGGAGGGATTTATTCTGGAGAAACCCCCCAAACGCTGTTTGCCTTGAAAAGCCATGGCCTTGGCTGAAAATCCTTGTCTTTGAATAGAGGGTCTTCAATTTTGAGTTGAAGGTCTTCAGGTTTGTGGAATCAATAAGCGATCCGTAGATCTTGAGACATTGGGCATGGATCATTGGGCGATGAGGTTCCAAGATCTATGCCAATGGCAGATCCATCACTGGGTTTTCCTTCGGCTTGATTTGGTTCAGTCATGGCAGCCATCAGTAGGCGGATGATTGGCAACATGAAATCTGTTGAGCCATTTAAACCTTCGTAGCGAAGCTCCTGAAGTTGCAGTAATGGGGTCATGTCCGACTCATGGAAAAATTCCTTGTCATTGGAGGATGTAGTAGATGATCTCCTTCAACCAATCAGCTAGTTCTTGAAACACGAACATAACCTGCAAGAAAAGTGGTACACTTCCTAGGGGGTGTGTCTATCTCACTGTGTAGTGCATGGTGCCTGTGCCAGTGGAACTGGGAGATGGGTCTAACCTTGGGCAAGCCCTTGGTAATGTCCCGCACTTGAGGACCCAGTTTGTGCGGCGTTGGAGGTGCAGTGCAAAACTTAGGGTGACAGGTCTGAGAGTCTTGCCCTTGATGTGCCCTAAGTGTGAAGTGGGGGAGGGGCTAGAGAGGACTCTAGATGCAGTGAGTGTGGTGCACAATAATAGTGAAGGAAGACTGCAAGCACATGTTTTTTTTTTTTTTGGAGAATAGGAGAGAGTACATTGGGCAAGGTATGTGGCACCTATTTAGTCACGGGGCGGTCACAGGCATTGTGATAAAAATGCGCGACTTTGTAGGTATTCTTTAATACCGGCTTTAGCTCTCAGAGGAGTGGTGGACAAGAAGGGGTGATTACACCTTGCAAAGTGGGTGTCACTCATATTCTCTAAGAGCTCTAGGCAGAAGGCAGGGAGGAGAGTAGCCCGCATCATCAACCTAGTCATGGCTCTGCTATCTATTCCTAAGTTAATATAAAAAAAGAGTGGGGGGAGATGGGCTTCCTCTGCTGCAGGTTTCTGGAGTAGTAGGAATTTGAGAAGTCGGAGGTAATTACAAGTGGTCAAGAATGCTGGATCGGGGCAAGAAGAGAAGTCTACCAGAAAACGATTTATGGAGGGAAGTATATCTTCTACCCTAAATACTAAGCACTCCTCAGGGCTTCTAGCATTTACATTATAGATTCTCGGGAAGTCATAATCCCCATGTAAATCTCTATCGTAGTCCACTCCATGCCTACGGGGGTAGGGCATGTAGATGGGATCATTACGCTCTTCGGGGAGTGAACTACAAAATGCGGTCCAGGCATCAAAATTGGTGTCCCAAATCCTCCTCCGCTATTTCGGCTGTGCCTCGTAGCCTTGGACGGTTTTGGGAACCAGATTGACCTTGTCTTCCCAGTACTCTTGGGGCTCTTGTCTCCACCTAGTCATTATCATGCTTCTTTCTTCCATCCATCTATTTGCAAGTTCTTTAGCTAGATCTTTGATCTTGGCTACGACTCCTAGAGGCAGAGCTTGATCCAGAGAGCGTGGGAAAGCAAATGAAAGCTCGGACGGCCTCTTATGTAGCTCTCGCTGGCGCCAGATGACCAACTCCTGGGGCCAGTCTACAGGATGTGTATCATTCCTCAGTGGCATGGGCTCCTCAGGGAGTTGTCGTGGAAGTGTGCATGCTCGGCGTTGGGCCTCCTCAGCTAACTCTTGTCTCCTTCTCCTTGCTGCAACTATGTTTTCAGGTAGATCGGCATCTGCAGGTTCCTCCTGTGGGATCTTGGGTTGAGGTGGACTTGGCATCCTTTGTGGTTATTCGTCATCATCTTGCTCGAAATCCGGACCCTCTTCGACATTTCACTCAACCATAGGAGGAATGACTGGTGGTGGTGGCGGTGGCTGCTCCTGCTCCTGAAAACCTAACTCCTTGAGCTCAGTAGTGGAAAGGCCCGTACATCGCAGGTAGTAGAATTGTTGCTCTTTAGTTATTCCTGTACTTGTTGGAAGCTCCCGCTCTTGAAGACCGTATCTTAGAGCCCGGGTGGTTAGTGTGAGAAATGCGGGATCTAGAGCATGGCAACAACGAAAGCTATGGAGGATGGAAAAAAAAGTGTAGACTCATGATGGAAAGGACACTGTTTGTTACACAAGTGAATTAGGTTCCAAGATTGAGACTTGGACTCATAAACACAATCTTGTGTATGTGGACAATGACATTGACACTTTACTGAAATGAAAAGAGTACTATCATTGCATTAATAAAGGAAGCAAGTACAATGCTTTATAGGAAAGTAGGAAACTGCAGTAGGCACCATTGTGCATATGGGATAAGTTAGCCTGCATATCCTTGACCCTGAGACTCCATACAAAGAGGCTGTTTGAGTGTGATTGCTGATTCTCAACACCCCTCCTCAATCACAACTAGAAAAGGCACAAAGTGTGTAGAGGCTATAATGAGAACCACTTGCAAAGTGTGGGCATACCACACACATGGCAAAACACCAGAGGCTGTCGCAGAAAAAGCTAAGTGTGGGTACCATAAACATGGTGGACATCCAGAGGCTGTAACAGGGGCCTCACAAAGTGTACAGGGACTGTAATGCCAAGTTACATAAGGAGTTTACAAAGCTTATGGCAGGAAGCATTAGGGCAAGGAAAATACAAGCCTATTAAAACAGTCTATCAGAATTATGAGAGTACAAGGACTGATGAGTCTTGTCCTTCCGATCCTGGTGGTCTTCATCTTCATCTTCTTCTTCCTTTGCTCCATTTTCTTCTTCTTCTTTGACTGTGACTAGAAAGGCCTTTTGGGATCTCTTTCTTGCGTGGCAGAACTTCTCGGTGTGTCCGGTCCTTTTGCAGAAGTCACAAAAGAGCTGATCCTTCTTGCCTTTGTACTTGTTGCCAACATATAATGCATGCTCATCTCTAGAGGTACTTGGTTCTTCTTTAGTTTTTAGCTTCTTTTCTTCTTCTAACAGTGATGCCTGGATATCAACAAGTTCAGGATTTGGCATGTTGATTAAAGTTGTTGATACATTATTATATTCAGGAGGCAAGCTCTTAAGTAGAACACTGATGCAAACATCTTCATCCATTTTAATGTTGATCCCTTCAAGTTGGGTTAGGAGTCCTTCCATGTAATTAAGATGTGTGGCAAGTGATGTGCTGGACTTCATTTCAAGCCTGAAGAATTCAATTAGGAGACCATACTTTGATGATTTAGATTGTGCACCGAATAGGGTGTCAAGTCTTTTCCATGTATCCTGTGAGGTCTCACAGTTATCCACATGGTGGATATAACTGTCGTCTAGCTTCAGTTTGATAATGGCCTGAGCTCTGTCATCATTCTTTTGCCAAGTAGTTGCAAGGTCCGCATCCCGAGGTTTCTTCTCTTTGCCATTTGTGATGGCCCAGAGACCCTTTTTCATCAAGATGAGCTTGATGCGGGTTTGCCAGGTGTGAAACCCGACTCCTTTGAATCGAGCATTTGGAGAGTCTTTGCCCATGTTAGATTTACGGGAACAGTAGCAAATCAACTTCAGACTTATTAGATTTGAGCAACAGAAGAATTGGTTGAGAGACACAAGTGCTAAAAAACACTAACTGAGTGTCAATGAATACCAGATCTGCAAAAGTCTTTTACTCTTTTAAAATCCAAGTGATCTTCCCCTTCTTGATTTGATGCTGATGCCTTCAGATCTGAGTGACAGTACATTAATGAACTTCAGAGAGTATTGCTCAGTGATTAAAATCACTGTTGATAACTTCAGTGAGAGAAACAGTGAAAAATGTCAAGATTTTGAAGCTTTGGCTATGGTGGAATTAGGGTTTCTGAGACAGGGCCCTGATTTTTTGCTGATTGCAGGAGCTACAGTGGATCATTTTCAAAAATTTTTATATGCCTAGGAAGCTGATTTCATGGGCTACCAAAGCCCTATCATAATCATCAAAATCGTGGACAGTATGCAGCACGCAGGGGGCGCGAACAGAATCGGCGCAGTCTGGGGCAGCGACGTCGAATTTGTGCAATGCCAGAGCTGTAGCTTGCCAATGTGGTTATTTGTTGTGCCAGGATGAAGCGCCTTGAGCAGAGGAACAACTTCCTAGAAGAAATTGTGGGCTGAAATGGCCTGGTTGAAGAGTTATGGAAGCTCTAAGTAAGGTAGGTCCTGTCTGGCTATGGCAGACACAGAGCAGAGATTGAGGATTTTCACAATGCTGAGCTCCAGATGGTCCAATGTCCTGGATTCATGTGATACAGGGAAGCTTTGTGAGTTGGGGAATACTTTTCCAGAAGGAAGCTCCAAGAGATTTGACCTGTGGAGTGAGATATAAGCAGCTCAATCTGACAGGGTGCTGCTGGCTATGGCTGCCATGGAAGCTTCAGTGAGAGTAGAGTTGGGAGATGAAGTCATGAGCTGACATTCAGCTAGACTGAGGTTGAAAGGAATCAAGAGAGGCTAGACAAGCAATGCCATGCCCAACTGTGCTCTGATACCAAGTGAGAAATGCGGGATCTAGAGCATGGCAACAACGGAAGCTATGGAGGATGGAAAAAAAAGTGTAGACTCATGATGGAAAGGACACTGTTTGTTACACAAGTGAATTAGGTTCCAAGATTGAGACTTGGACTCATAAACACAATCTTGTGTATGTGGACAATGACATTGACACTTTACTGAAATGAAAAGAGTACTATCATTGCATTAAGAAAGGAAGCAAGTACAATGCTTTATAGGAAAGTAGGAAACTGCAGTAGGCACCATTGTGCATATGGGATAAGTTAGCATGCATATCCTTGACCCTGAGACTCCATACAAAGAGGCTGTTTGAGTGTGATAGCTGATTCTCAACAGTTAGCTCCAACTTTCTTTTTACCTTTTCCACTGTATCATCACCCTCAGCTTGCATCACGTGGAGCACCGTGTTGAGGAAGGCCTGTCGCTAGGTCTTAGTGGTTATTTCTGCAGCCTCAACCCTAGCTTTGGCAAGCATTCTTTCGCATTCTGCCACCGCTAGGCGTTCGGTTAAGTCCCTTATCCTGTCATAGTTTTTCCTTTCCCACTCCATGGCTCTCTCCTCCATCTTTTTCCTTTGTTCCTCCAGCTGGCTCGCTAGGGTGGTTACTACCTGTTTTTGCTGCTCATTTGATAAAAACCATAACTGGTTTCTTTCTCTTAATTTCTGAGCTAGCTGTTCTTCGGCAATCCCTCTTGCTTGATCAACAATGCTGAGCCTGTGGTGCACCTCGGCCATGATTTATGATTTTCCCTGCACCAACTGCTCTTGGCTTTGGATTTCAGCGAGGAGTAGCCTTTTTTGGTTGAAGGTCATGGCCATGAGGGCTTCCACGTCTTCCTGGGAGGTCTCCAGCGCATCTTGCAATCTTTGCACTTCATCCTATAGCCGTGTTGCTTCAGCTCTACTGAGACTCCTGGCCCTTCATTCTTCAGGAATTCGATTTCCTTATTAACCTGTTCTATTCTTCTAGCTCCTGCCACGACTGGGGCTCCGTGGCATGTTCTTGTGGAGCAGTTGTCAAGATTTTGGGAGAGAAGGAAGGAGTCTCACTTGTAGCTTTCTTGCTTGCACAATGGGGGAATACACACAAAGGTGGAGGCTGAAAACAGTTTTCCTCTTCTTAGTTGTGCAAACCAAAAGAACTCAAGTACATAGAAATAGAAGAACCCTATATATGGGTCTCAAACCAAACTCAACTAACTAAGATGGCATACTAACTGAGCCACGAACTAGAGTAGATAAGGATAGCTATCATCTAGCTATTATTCATGGGCGGTGTACCAACCGCATCTGCAACTGACAAGTTGGTGACATAAATGCACAACGGTCACCTTGGCATATCACGAGTGGAGCTCGATATCTCAACAATAGTGGCTTCGCCTTCATGAACCCCCTGGTAGAGCATTTCCACTTGGGCGACCCTTTGCTGTAGATCACTGTATTGCTGCATCAGTAGCTTTAGGTTCCTTTGTTCCACCACCAGGCTCTGCTCCTCGTCCTCCAGCCTTTGTCTAAGGCGGCTTTCATTGTTTTGGGCTTCCTTCGTTTTTTCTGCTAGCTGGTCCTGCAGGGCCTTTATCTCTCTCCGTCTATCGACTTCCTGCCTTGAGACCTCTAGCCTGAGGGCCGCTGACGTCTCCTTTTCTTTCTCTAGTTCCAACAGGGCCACCTTCTTCTCTTCTTTTGCCTTGTCCAGTTGTGTCAGTAACTCGGCCACATATGCGTCATAGTCAGTGTCGGCAGGCATGGGAGTATTGGGCATGGTGGTCGATGCCTCCAGCCTTTGTCGTTTGGGGTCTTGCCGCCGTGACTCTGCATCTGCGGCAGTGGGCCTTTTTAATCTAGTTTCAGGCACTATTTCGGCCACCTTGCTCACTAGCATCTGCACCATGGTCATGAGCTGTGCCATGTCTAGGGGAGGCGTGGGTTGTGCAGTGGTTGCAGTCGTAGTTTCAGCCGTTGTCGGCACAAAGGAGGGAGGAAGTGGATGTAGGAGGGACTTGCCCTTGCCTACGACCACTGGAGCTGCTTCCACACTTACACTGGCTTCGGCTTTATGGCTAGGGCTTACGAGTTCGAGTTCTCCGCCCCCATGGGTCTCTTCCACCGATCTTCGTGTAGCTTCCACCAGTTCGGCTAGTTCCTTTAGTCGCTGCTCTTCGACTTCTTCTCCCACCCTTCTTTTCCTATTCTCTTCTGCCTTCTTCGACTCCTTTCTTATCCTTGCAAGCTCCTCCTCCTCTTTTCTCCTCCTTTCTTCCTCCGCCCTTCGAGACTCTCTTTGAGCCCTTTTGATGTCAGCCCGTTATTCCTTACTTAATTTCTCTTTCTTCTCCTTCTGTCTCCTATCCCTTTTGCTTTGTTCTTTGGGTTTGCTCGCTCGTGGAGGCGGCACCTCCTGCTCTCCCTTGTCACTTACTATTCTTTCGCTTGATTCCCCTCCGTGGTGAGGTGGGCTTTGATGCGCGGCTTCCTCATCCATGACGCCCTCATCCTTTATTGCTTCGTCTATGATGGCTGTCAGGATACCCTTGTATCTAATCGTAGCTGCCTTTAACGCAGGTTTCTTCCTTGCAGAGCGCGCGATTGAGGCAGGGGATTCTCCTTGTGCTGGTGCTTCTGTCGGAGTGAGGATGGCAGCTGAACTTTGAATGGTTTTCTGTACGAATCCATTCCAGTCTATCTCTTCAGGGACTCCTACTGCTATGCTTTCCAATAGTGGGACCCTGATCCTGTTCATCAACGCATTGTACTGTTGGCCCGAGAAGAGGGTATGGATCATCTTCGCTTGTAATTTCACTGCTGGGTCCAGGATGTCAGCCAAGCTGATTCCATCCACGGTGTGCACCGCTTCTTTCTTGACCCCCAACATGGTGTAAACATCTCGTCTCGATCGTCTCTCTTTCTTGGGCACAAGCCCCAGGGCCTTTTCTATGATTGTTGCATTGAGGGGCACTTTGATTCTTCTTTCCTGCTCCCCTGTCCTTACTGTGACAGTGCCGCAATTCCTGCTCTTGTCGAAGTTCCTCAGGAAATCCGCATACATGCTGTAATCCACCGCCTGCCCCACCTTTTCCACGTACTTTTGGAGGTGGCATCTGTCCACCAAGTCTTTGATCGCGGGTTCCTCCAGGATGGCCTCGTCCAGATTCAGTGTGTGCTTGAAAGTGAACTGACTGAATCCTCGCGTCTCGATGTTGATGCCGAATTTGGTCATCTCTTCTTCAGAGAATGGGAGTTTGCCCCCTTTGTCTTGTCCTGCCATGGTGGTGACCTGTCAACACACCATGCCAACATTAATGCCTAACAATTGGCTTATTTCTAATCAAAACTCAGTTTGAGAGAAAAATATATGTGCCCAAAATGGGTACACTTGCTTAGAGGCTTGACCATTGCTATTGTTTTACTTTGCAGTATTCTTCCATTGAAACGTACTTAATTATAACAATCTGCTAGCTAGATAGCATAACTTTTCATTTTTGCTCTACTCTTGCTCACATTGCTCCCCCCTCCGTCGGGGATCTTTCAAGGAATCCTTCCTAGGATTAGCACAGGAAGGACGAGGTAAGCGTTGTTTCGCGTGGGTTGACTTACCTAGCCAATAGCCAATCATAGAAGCTTGGATTGTATTCAAGTTGGGCATGACAATCAAGAGTAGATGGTTGGATGGAGACTTGGAAAATGTAGGTCAAAACATCGTGGAAGAGATCTCCCGTATTGAGGCGATTGGCAACATGTAATTCCTCTTCGGTGAGGAATTGGTCAATGTAGGGGTGGGTGAGCACATGGTCGTCCAAATGCTGATTACGGGTGATGGCCAAGACCCTAAACAAGATAGGCGCCACATAAGTGGGGTCATATTCGATAGTTTTGACTACCCTGTGTTGCTTAGCATTGGTCATTATTCGACAACCTTTTTTCTCCCATTGGATCCTTAGCGTAAACCATTGCTGCAAGAATGTGGAAGGTGAGCTTGCCCTCTACGTGAGGTCATGCAACTCCTGTTCAGGAGCAGAACGAGGAGGCTTACGATACGAAGTGATAAGTCTTTTGAGGGCAGTTTGATCCTTCGAGATTTCATCGTTTGCTATCAGTTCGGCAGCAATTTTGGGGACTTTAGTGGTCATAAGTTTGTATTCCTCCCAAGTGCATGGTAATGCACGAACATCCGAAGCAAGCATTTCGTCAAGAAGGCCTAGGTCAATTCTCTCGTAGCTTCTAGCAAATGTAGTGAAAATTTCGTCTAACATTTTAATGTAGGTTATTAAGTCATCCCCCGAAGTTGCGGCAAGGTCCTTAGCTAAGGAGAGGAAATATCGTATCGCATATGAAGGTTTAAGACCCGCTGGTGGGGGTGGTGCAACTAGGCTGGATAGTTGGGACTCCCTCATCGGTGTCACAGGTTGGGCCTTGCACTCTGAAGCACTTTGAGGTGTTGCAGGAAGCTCCAGAGGCATGGGGGTTGTGCTAGGTTCTGAGTGAGCAGTCATAGTGGTTTTGAAGTTCTCTGGATTAGGTAGGTTCAAGGCATGTGGCATTTGATTTGGTCGATAGATGAGCTGAGGCTTGCTAGCCATAGCTGGCCATGGCCTGCTCACTATGTGCTGGGCGCCACTTGTGCAAGCCTCTCTAATTAGGGTGAGATTGCTTGTAGATGGGCTTCGTAGCTGGCCATTTTCAGGCACCCAAATCTAGGGATTGCCCTCGTAGTATCCTTGTGCCCGCAAGAGATCTTTGGGAATCCAGTGCGGCGTGGTTGTGTATCTACGGCGATAGCGCCTAGACTGCCTCTTGGGTCGGGAGGGTTGATAATTTTGACGTTTAGGATCATACTTGGGTGGTCTACCCGGATGTGGTTTTTGCCGTTTTGGCACCCATAGAAATTGGGACTCTTCGGCCTTGTGAGCACTCTTGGTGGGTTTGGGCCTGGGGTCGAGAGCCTGGTATGAAGCCGTAGTTTCCTTTTGTTCAGACTCGGGCTGAAGCGTGGTCATAGGGGTTTCTACCGGTGGCTTCGTAAAGGTGGGGGAATTAAGACAGCCCTTTTGTTGAAGGTCGTCACTATGCGCACATTGCCGATAACAAGATGTATGTGGTTTAGGTTGTAATCAACATTACAGTTGGTTTGCTTCTTGAAAGTGCGACCCAATAGTAACACATTACTAGCTCCTTTAGTGTCAGGTAACACATGGAAGAAGGCTGGTAAACTTTCAGACTCAATGGAAATGACCACCTTGCACTTCCCTAGGAGTGGGTAAGCGGTACCCCCAAACGGGGTGAGTTTAGCCGTAGTGGGCTGTAGTTTCGGTTGACCAATGTGTGTCCAATGGTCATGCGTCAAGATGTTGTAGTCGGCACCTTCATCAATCAAGGCTTTGAAAGAATACACCGCTCCTGCTGCAATTGTGATCCGCAGGTACACCGGTGCCACTGCTTCTTCATCCTGATCTGTAAGATGAGTTACAGTAGCCATGCGAACGTTTAATGGGGGTTCTAGCATGGGTGGCTCATGTAATGGATGTGAAGGAGGATAGTACTTCTTAATGTGGCTGCCGTTAAAAAAGCCTATTCCTTCACCGTCAAGTGTCTCCAACTCGACATTCTCGGTCCTACCGATCATGCGGACTCTGAAAGGCCCTAGCCCTCGAAACTTCATCTTCTGTTTATGTCCTTTTACTGAGTACAGCAGAACAAGGTCCCCTTGTTCGAAGTCTCGCTGCTTGACATGCTTGTCAAACCACATCTTTCGTCGAGCCTTTTCACAAATCAGAGAGTGAGTGGCGAGGAGTCAGGTCTCCGTTAAGCGCTCGAGTTTCACCAAGCGGTTGGTCCAAGCCTCTCTTCCCTCCCAATGCTCTTGGACTGCTAGCCTCAAGCTAGGGATGAAGAATTCTAAGGGTAAAATGGCTTCAGTTCCGTACGTCAGCCTAAAGGGAGTCTGTCCTACAGCTGTTTTATAAGCTGTGAGATAGGCCCACAAGGCCGCCATTAACTTGTTGTCCTAGTCACTTCTCGAAGTAAACACGGCTTTTGTAAGCACGTTGACTAGGATTTTATTTGTGGATTCGGCTTGGCCATTAGCTTGAGGGTAATAGGGAGAGGACTTTCGATGAATTATTAGGAAGGTAGAGAGCAAGTGGGCAATCACTTCATTAATGAAGTGTGTGCCTTGGTCGCTTACAAGAACTTTGTGGTGGTCCTAGCATCGTTCTTCCTCATGGCTCGCATCTCTACCCATTTCGTTAGATAGTCGGTTGCCACTATGATGTATCGAGCTTGGGAATATTGTGCTGCAGGACTGATAGGTCCAATAAAATCGATGCCCCATTTTTCGAAGGGTTGTTGGGCTATGACAGGGGTCAACTCCATCTTGTCCTTTCGCACAGGCACTTTGATCCTTTGGCACTCATCGCAGTGCTTTACAAATTTAGCTGCATTGCGGAATAGGGTGGGCCACCATAGCTGGGATTGTAGCACCTTTCGGGCTATTGTGTCCCCGCTAAAGTGTCCTCCATCAATTCCGCCATGTGCTTCGTTCAATGCGTCAT
This sequence comes from Lygodium microphyllum, assembly GCF_053477565.2. Classification (NCBI taxonomy): domain Eukaryota; kingdom Viridiplantae; phylum Streptophyta; class Polypodiopsida; order Schizaeales; family Lygodiaceae; genus Lygodium; species Lygodium microphyllum. The sequence continues at coordinate 878,213 of NC_141145.1, forward strand.
GCCTCTCATGCTCACATATGCATCTGCGCAATAAACCGTCTTGTCCCAACCTGTAGAGTTGGCCAGCTATCAATTGGTATGGCTGGATTTTCAAGATAAGTCTTTTTAGCTTGGCCTTCTCAATGGGTCGCTCTGGTAATCCATTTTTTAGTACTTGCACTATGTCATCGGCCCAATACGGTGTCAGATCAGCTTTAAATAATTCTCTCTCACTAGACAGGTTAAAGAGATGGGCATCCGACAAATCGTCATGTACGCCTTGCCCAGCGGCTTCTCCTGTGGGTATGCGGGACATGTGGTCAGCAATGTAGTGCTGCTTTCCTTTGCGTATAACCACCACAGAGAAGTCAAACTCCAGTAAGAGGAGTAACCATCTAGCTATGCGCCCTTTGGCGCAAGGCTTGTTCACAAGATACATCAAGGCTTGATGGTCAACAAAGAAGACAAAGGGAGTGACCAATAGGTAATGCCTAAATTTCTTTACCGCAAATACCATGGCCAATCCCTCCCTTTCCGTCGTGGAATAGTTCATCTCGGTCTTTGTGAGCTGCCTGCTGGCAAAACTCACCGGGTAATCCAAGTTATGCTCACCAGGCTAGCATAGCATGGCTCCAATAGCGAACTTAGAGGCGTCTATGTGCACATGGAACGTTACGTTCCAGTTTGGGGCTCGCAAGATTGGTGCAGTCGTAAGAGCCTTTTTCAACTCCTCATATGCGCGCTGGCATTCCTCCGTCCACTAAAACACTATCAATAGCTTGTACAATGGTCTAGCTATTAATGCATAATTTAGCACAAATCGTCGATAATATCCAGTGTGTCCCAAGAAGCACTGAACTCCCTTGTAGTTATCGGGTGGCGGTAGGTCAACAATGACTCTGACTTTGGAAAATTCATGACTTTGGAAAAGTCAGTAGCAATGCCATTCCTTGAGACTACGTGCCCTAAGATGCATCCGTGTTTTACCCAGAACTGGCACTTTAAGGGGTTCAACGAGAGGTGGTATAGCCTACACCTTTCAAAGACAGCTCTCAATTTCTCCAAGTGTTCGGCCCAACTAGAGTGTAAACATAGGTTGTCTATGAACACTTCCAGTTTGCGCCTAAGCATGTCCTTAAAGATAGTGCACATTAGGCGTTGGAAAGTTGCAGGTGCGTTCATTAGCCCAAAAGGCATGACAATGTAGGCGAACACGCCCCATTCCGTGGCAAAGGCAGTCTTGTGCCTGTCGTCGGGGTGCACTTGCACTTGATTGTAACCCGAGAAACCATCCAGAAAACTGTAGGCTTCCTTCCCTGCTACCCTCTCAAGCATGTGCTCGGTGTAAGATAAAGGATAGTTATCCCTTTTCGTAGTGGCATTCACTTTTTTGTAGTTCACGCACACTCGGATTTTTCCATTTTTCTTCATGATAATCACGATAGGTGATACCCAATCCGTGTGCTCGATCTCATATATGAAACCTGCCCTCATGAGTTTATCAATCTCCTCCTTCATTGCATGGGAGTGCTTGGGATTCATGGCGTAAGGTCGTTGTTTTGTTGGCACTGCATCTGGAACCATTGGGATGTTATGAGTCACGACCCTAGGGTCGACTCCCTTCAGTTCGTCCAATGTCCAGGCAAATACGTCAATGTACTCTTGTAGGAGCGCAACGAGTTTGGTCTCTTCCTCCTTCCCCAAGTCATCTGCAATGAACATTGGTCTTGGTTTTTCACCTTTCCCAGCCAAGTTAACCTCTTTGACTTTGGCGGGACCCTTGATCGGTTCACTAGTCTGACCTTGTCTTTTTGCACCTAACAGAATTACCACTCTGTCACCTTTTTTAAATTTTGTAAACCATTTGGGTAGATCCTGTGGTTTCCTCTGCCTTTCCGCTTCTGAGTCCCTTGCTTGCTTCCTGGCCTCCTCTTTTAGTCTCCTGCACCTCAAGTGGACTAGCAAGTCTCCCTTGGTGCGTTTGACCTTAGAGGGTTGTGGTACCTCGGGATCACTCTCAGTGCTAACTTCCGACTCTGAGTTGAACTCGCATCCCTCACTTGAGGAAGGTGTTTCCCCAGGGGGTCGTAGTTCCGTAGGTGAATCTGTCTTAAGCACTGGGATTACCCATGGTTGTGCTACTCCGGCTTGCTCGTAATCCATGGCTCCTATTCGTTCTAGCCAGGATCTGTCACACTCCATTAGCATGACTCCTTTTTCATTCCGATTGATCCCTTCTTTCCTAGGCCTCAAGTCTGCCCTGATTTGTTCTATCGCTTTTCCCTCCGTGTCGTACTCTATTGTGTCTACCTCTTCTTCACTCTCTTCTCCCGTAGAGTGACAGTCCTCATACTCCTCATCATCCGGGTCCTGTCCTTCTGACTGGTCATCATCCCCTAAGCTTCCCTCTTCAATCTCCTTGTCGTCAGTAACTAAAGCCCAGTTATATAACAAGTTCAGGTCGTGGACCTTGGTCCATTTCCATTCTGATTTAGCTAAAAGGTCATGTAGAGGTTTCAAGTTAGTAGCCAAATTGCCGTCCAATTTATTGGTTAGATACTCTACGATTTCCTAAAGCTCTAATTTGTTGTTGGGGATGCGGGACGAGGCCGGTTTGCCTGGGTTGAGTGAGCTTCCTGCCATCATGCAAAGCAGCACAACTGGCTCCTTAGTTGGCATGGTTGCGGCTTTAGCAACCTGCTGATGTGGTCCTTCCTCATCCGAGAATGGTAGGTCAATGGTTGCCAAAACATGCATCCAATCCCTCTCATCCTCAGGGCAAGGAATATATCTAGCGAGCGATCCATAGGGCTTGGTCGTTTGAGTATCGCCTTTTAGCATAGCTGAGATGGCAACTAGGTCAACAGGTGTCGTCGTCCAAGTGTCCATCTCTACCCTCACTACACTAGTTCTATTCCCTAGGAAAATCAATCCATTGCCCTAGTCCTCTATGACTCATGCATTCCTCATCTAAGGTCGGCCTAATAGTATGTCATAATCCACTCCCTTCATGACAATGAAGTTTACCGAAAATTGCACATCGGCAATCTTTACCAGCCAATTCTTTAAGACCCCAAATGGTCTTACCCTCATTCCGTTTGCTAGTGTGACATTGAATCTAGCAGTCTCTACAGGAGGGTTTCCCCATGCCTCTAGGACTGCATGGTTTAGCACACTAACACCAGTGCCTGTGTCTATAATTCCTTTTCGAGTCATGTCTCCTAAGGCTAGGACGGGCAAAACTGCGTGCATTTCAGTGCCTTCCCAAAAAGCATTGATGTGCAAAGACTTAGGATCTGAGTGTAGAGTTAGACTTGGGATCCGTGTAATTGCATCATGATCTTGCGGATCAGCACCCGCAAGTCCTGCGTGTCCCTCGATCGAGTCTTTTAACTCCTGCCACAAGGAGTGATTTTGCCTAAGCAGATCCTCCAAGCTTAGAGTTACTGGAGTGGACAGCAAGGTTGTGAGGAGGCTACCCGACCCTTGTCTTCCTCTGAGGCTAGCAGTTCTAGGCCATGCATTCTATCTGCCCTGGTAAGTTTCCCCCCGACCTTGCTGCTGAGTTGCTCCTAGTGGTGTAGGTATGCTCCCAGCTTGTGGTTTTGTGGGTGAGACTGGTGTGCTAACATTGGAGAAGTCGTCCGTAGGGTCTTCCAATATGGGTTCAACATCCTCGAGGTGCTTTTGGGCGTCCTTGACCCATTCCTTGACCTTGGCTATAGCCTCGAGTTGCCGTTTGGGGTGGGGATATTCCCCTACCTTGGCACTCCCTAGCATTGTTGTCTTAAGCGCCAAGGTCTCTGCCTCTGCGTCTATGACCTTCTTTCCTGTTACTAGCGTAGTTGTTTCCTCGGTTTTAAGGGTTATGTTTGCATCGGTTCTCTTTTTTTGTCTCCTCCGGCTTTTCTTCCCCATTGAGGTTGCATCAAGGTTACTTGGGCCTGGCAAGGAGATGCATGCTTGTTTCGTTTGAGCTCGCGTCATAGCATGTAGTGGGATGGGCATATCCTCACTACCAAAAGTTTCCATTCCAAAGAGCCCCAAGGGCACCGATGGCACGTTGGTAGCGCTCGTTGATGGCTTCCGCCTAGGACAGTCAGGAAACAGATGTGTGATTCCACACTCTGCGCATCGGAGATCCACTTTGTCTTTGTTAGCTTGTTCTTGCTCTGGGCAGCGTGATGAAATGTGGCCTGGGTGGCTGCAAGTCCAGCATGTGACTGGATCCTGGCTAGGCCCTCCAAAGCCTCTGCCTCGTCCTCTTCCTAAAGCCATCACCGGCACTGTCCGATAGTCCATCAAGACTGGGTTGCCCTCCTCGTCGTAGGATATGTACGGATTGACATATGTCTCTTCCTCATTAGGCTCCTCCACAAAGTGAACAGGAGCATCGCTAGGTGGGTGAGTCACAAAAGGCCCTGGTGGCCTGGGTATACCAGTTGGGTTCATCTCCCACCTAGGCACGGCAGGTCTTGAGTCAGTTGGTGCTGGAAGAGCTAACTGAGCTCCCTTGACAAAGAAATTAGGTGGCCTATTACCTAAGTATGGAGGGTTGTATTGCTGCGTGTATGGGAATCTCCTCGGCATTCTGCAATGCGCTGCATCATGCCCGAATCTACCGCAATTTGAGCACGGCCGAGATCTAGGATCTTGGCACTCCACTGGGAGGTGATTGTCGCCGCAGTATACACATTGTACATGCGATCTCGCAGGCTTTCTAATGAGCTCTTGCATAATCGTACAATCTCCATTCTCATCTCTGCCATCCCTTGGTCGTGGTCTACACTCTTTCCCTTATCCTGCATGCTAGCAGTTGCTTTTTTCCCCAAGGGGGTTGATCTCTCAGGGTCCCTTTGGCTTGCACTAGCTCTGTTGGTAGTCCTCATGCTACGTTCCCTGAGTTGATCATCTATGCGTATTGCCTCCTCGAAGAATCGAGCTAGCACGTCTCATTGTAAGGTGGAGTTATTGGCCAAAGCCTTGTAGAGCTCCTCACTCCGAATCCCGTTCATGAACATTGTAGACACTGCCCTCTCGGTGGGTCGCTCATTGGCAAGGATTCTCTTGTAGAGGTTGCGCACCTGAGTGACGTAATCCCTAATGTCCTCCTTCTCCCTTTGACTGATATTCATCAACCTAACAATGAGGTTATCCGAATACCCTGCCTCCGAAAACCTCTTGATGAAGAGGCCCTTAAGGCGATCGAAGTTTGTACGTTCTGCATCATCCAGACTAGAGTCCCAGGTCCTCCCCTTGTCGCCTAAGCACAGGCCGAAGGCTTGAGCTCACTGCACAGGGTCAGTAAGACCGTTCGCCTCACATACTTGCTCGAACTACTCCATGAAGCTGTACGGGTCACTGCTAGGTTCGTATCGAGCTAGTTGTTTTGCTACTGCGGGGATTCTAGCCTGCCCTTTAGCCCCTTGAGTGACTCCCAATCCTGACAGTAGCGCGGTGGCTAGGGCAGTAGCACTCTGTTCCATGGATGTATTGTCCATGAGTCTCTTTGCCACCAGTTCACTCAACGTCATGCCAGCCTTTGCTACCCGTTCCCTCTCTATGTTTGGTCTGGACTTGGCTGCCCCAGCTAGGTCTAGTATTCGTCTAGCCTCGTACATATCCGCGTCTTGCTGCAGTCTTCTAGCCCTTTGCTCATGGTTGTAGGCAATTATGCCTTCCAGCACTCTCTTGATAGCTCTTCTCTCTTCTTCTAGGTTAGCCACCACTTCCTCTACAGGTCTACCTTGGATCACGGTCCTGGTGAGTAGATCGTAGTCATGGACCAGTTCCTGGACCGAGGTTGGAAATTCTCCTAAGTCTAATTGGTCTTCCCCTTGGTCGCCTCTTGATCCCGACATTGTTTCTGCTTCCAGCTCCACGAGATTGTCAATGAATCCAATCAGCTCCGGCAGCTTCCACTCCTCTATCCTGTTGCTTCCCGTGTCTTCGTGTTTTCTCCAGGTACTACTAGTAGGGCGCTCAGGCACCTGTCTAAGTCTTGGGGTCTTCTCCTACTAGTGGGTTCCTTAATGTTATTAGGTATCCAGATGTGTTCCTTGTTATTCGAAAGCAGCGACGATCCTTACTCACACGTTGTGCTTAGTGCTTTCATGGTGCTTGGTGCGAAAACAGGCTTTTCTCTTTTCTTGCTATGCAGGTTTAGTGGAGCACAAGAGTGAAGTGCCGGTGCAGAAAGCGTTTAATGCAAACTCCACCTTGTTTCTACCCACGTTCCCAGCCTAATTTGAGTTCCCAACTCGGTTCCCAGCTATTCTACGGTCTTTCCGCACCCTAAGTTTGATTAGTCTCTGAGGTTCTAATGGTCAAACTGGGTCTTGGGGGTGTTCAGGGTTGCATCCTGGGGTCAGGTCTGTGGCAAGGCCAGCAAAAGATCCTTATCTTTTTCTTCTGGCAAAATGGTCCGATTCTGGGAATCGGACAGAGCTGGTCCGACTTTGGGTGTCGGACGGTCCGATTCTAGGAGTCGGACGGTCCGATTCTTGCAATCGGACTGGTCTGGTTCGACTCTAACAGTCGGATGGGGTTGGTCCGATTCTGGGACTCGTTCGACCCTGGTGGTCCGATTCTGGGAATCGGACCAGGAGGGTGGTCCTACTTTTGAAGTGGTCTGACTATGGATTGGTTCAAGTCCGGCTCCAATGGTCCGACTACGATGGTCCGATTCTAATGGGTAGTCCGAGTGTCACGTGGCACGTCCGATCGGGTTGGTCCGATTCTTGCAATCAGACTGGTCTGGTCTGACTCTCTCAATTGGACGGTCTGATTCTGGGAATCGGACAGTCCGACTCCAGGACTCGGGTGGTCCGATTCTGGGGATCGGACCACTGCGAGTTGGTCCGACTGCGTCGGCGGCGGGCGCGATTCCGACGCGTTTGAATCCTTCCTAATGCCTGCTGCACTCAATCACCACAGACTTCCCATATCTGATTAGAGCACTATTGGAAAACACCGGACTCACTTGGAGCAGCACGAATCGATGACGCCTAGAATCGGGGTCGCGTTTCCTCGTCTTGTGAACCAGAAGCTCTCTCTCTCTCTCTCTCTCACAAGGCTAACCAAAGAAATGAGGTTTGTCTTGGCCTCCCAGGCCTCTTAAGGTCCTTTCCTAGCACTGCAAAACCTTACAGCCAGTTCCATGTCCCTGTTTCACCCAAAAACTTGAATCTGGTCCCCTGTTTTCTTGTTTCTAGCAGCAGCCAAAACCTCTGTTTTCTCTTTTCTTACCCTAATCTAACCTTAATATTCTAGTGCAGCCAATATGAAAAATAGAAATACAGAACAGTAGTCCTAATCTAATGCTTCCAACAAACCCAAATACTTACTTATTCCACGGATTAAACCCTCCTAAATCTCCTAGTTATCTCGAGCACTGGTTCCAGGCTGCAAACCCTACTTCCATGCCTGATCTGATGCGTGCGGCGCTCAAGGCTCGATTCTGTCTGTCCCGACAACAGAACCAAAATGGAGGGGAGCTTCAAGCTCTACCCCGAGACCTATGGACCACTTATTGCTCAAGTGTTTCGAACCGAGTGGCCATGGCTACCTCTCACATAGTCGACGCGCAATGCCTACCTTACGGGTGTAGTGAGCTTACCTTGATGCTCGATCGAGAAACCTTCTCTTTCTTGCACACCGGTAGCTCCACGATCCTTGAGGCAAGCTTAAGCAACCTCAATCCCTCTCCCATGAGCTTCATCCTCCATAGTCACGCGCGAGACAAGAGAAGAGAAGAGAGGAGGAGAAGATGAAGAGAGAAGATGGAGAGCTTCTTCTCTAAGATCCCTCACTCTCACACAATTACTCCCTCACTCCCTCACACTCTCTCAATCCCTCTCTCAAGCACAAGCAAGAAGGCCAGAAACAAGAGAAGAAGAAGAAGAAGCTTTGGCCACACATAAGAATGAGCTTTCCATTCACTTTTCAACTTTATATACATGCCCTATTTTTCATGGGCGGTCATCCCTCTTTTTTACATGGCCGGCCATTAGCCTAGGCCCATTTCCTCATTTCCCACCGTTCTAGTCTATCCTATCCCCAACTAATGCATACAATTTGCACAGGAGTGAGCCTGGCGCTCTTTTACAAGGTTTTGGAAGTGTTTTCGCACTTAATTGTGTGCTTTTTATTCTTTTACTCTCCTTGAGTGACTCCAAGACTTCTTGAGGATTGTGCCCGTGCATTTAATTTTTTCCCGGGTCTAGTTGCTAGTTAAGGCGCCTTTTTTTTTTCTCTCTTTTTCCATCTGCCGCTCCTCTGTGCTGCGGTAAACAGTGGGGTAGGACATCGACCACCACAACAAATGCATAGAGTTCTTGAGAACTTTTAATATCCAAAGGAATAGTGGCACAATAACCATTAGGCAAGGAGAGGCCTCCAGAAGGGTGGAGGTTGCCCTAAATCCAAAAATTATGGATAAGGCCTTGGGATTAGTAGATAAATTGGGGAAGAGGCCAAAGAGGGACATCTACAGAATGCTCGGAATGGACAAAAAGATCTACACAAATGATGGGATCAGTCAGGCTAACATTCCTGACCCCACTATCCTCTTCTCAAGCCAGAGATATAATACTCTCATAAATAGAATAGGAGTACCATTGCTAGAGAGCCTTGCAAAAAATTCCACCGACGAGGTAAATTGGAACCCCTATGTTAAAAAGACAATACATGTGTCAACAAAGGTACTAGCCATAACACCAAGGGCAGCAGGAGAGGAGTCTCCGACTACCACAACAGAGTCAAAAAGAAAAAACTGGCTTTCGAGGCTTCAACGTAGGATTTGGAGGAGTACTAATGGCCATAATCCAAGTGGCCATGGGGGAGGTGGAAAAGGAAGTAGTAGTGGAAACCTTGAAGCCATCAGCTATCCAAGAGGAGCATCGCTCCCCTACCCCAATGAGCCAGCCTATTTCACTCTTAGCAAAAGAACAAGGGAGGATGAATTCCACAAGGATTAGTAGGGAAAAATAGAAAGAGCTACTAATGAAAAGGAGGCTAACCAACCCACTCAGTAGTAAAAAACTTCGAGCCAGAAGATAGTCAACAGTGAGTAGCAAGGGTCAGAGCTGTCAAGCCAAGGTGGGAGAAGAAAGATCACTCTTAAAATCCCCATAAGAAGAACCTAGTTCACCTTTGAAGAAAATAGAGAACTACATAAGGGTGGAAGAGGAATCAAAAAGGCTTGAAGAAGAGTGCAAGAAGATGAGGAAGAGTGACCGAGGCAACAAGAGGAGGAGCAAATAGCCCTAGCCATTTGGGGATCAATGGAGCAACCCTCCCAATCTCAGGAATTGGCAATGATGAGCCCAGTACAAGAAGACATGCCAAGCACAAGTGCAACAGAGCAAAAGAGGCAGGACCAAGATTGGTGGTGGAAGGCAAGGATAAAGCCCCTCTACACGCAACCCCACCAATCATGGCCACCCCTACAATCACCCCGACACAAGGAACTACTGAAGGGGCAATCAATGAAAGCAGCATCATGGCTTGGGTGCAGAATTTAATGAGCAAAGTGAAAGAAATTTCCCCTATCCCTAGCAAAGGAGCCCCTCTTGCAAGAATGAAGAGGCCAGAAACAGCCAATACAGAATCACGCTAAGGGCCAAAGGCACCCCCTTTGGAAGTGTCAACTACTTTGGTGCCTTCAGCCATGCACAACACTCAAGATCATGACAAATTGGTAAATGAGCTTCAAAGTCAACTCAACAAGATGACTGAGGAGAAAAAGGCCATGCTTGCAAAGCTAGAAGAGGAGAAGATCACATTTGTAGCCTACAAGGTAGAAAGAACAAGAGTAATGACCATCTTAAATAGGAAAACGATTGCATTGAAAGAGGCCTAAAGGCAAGGGAAGGAGAAGAGAGATTAAAGGATCTGTACGATGAAGGAAGAGACAATTGTATTGCCCTAGAAAACATGTGCACCTTAAACTCTAGGGAAAATAGGCACCTAGAGCTAGAAATTAAAGAGTTGAAGAGGCACAAAGAGGAGGCAAGGAAAGAGTTGCATGCGGTGAAGACTCAAAGAGATGAGGAGACCATGAAGAAGTTGGCAGAGCTACACAACCAACTTCAAGCAGCTCTCCACGAACAAGCTATACTAAGGGAGCAAGTAGAACACAAAGATGAGGAGCAACAAAAAATGCACGCATTGTGGTGGGAATAGGAGGAGGTGATCATCACTTTAGCCCAGTACCAAAATTAAGGGCTAGAGTTGATGAAAAAGAAACCTGAGGAATGGGTAGCCAAGAATGAAGATAGGGTCAAAGACTTTGCTTACCGGCTATCCCATTCCAAGAATGAACACCTCCTAGTGGAGAGCAAAGCCATAACTATCAAGACAAGAATGTTGGAGCAACATCAAGATTTTTTAAGCACAATGTTGAATGTCACACAGTCAAAAGAAGAAGAAGCATTGGAGGAAGTAAAAAGAAAACTAGAAGAGCATTGCAGCATAGACTCCATTCCAAGAAGGTACCCAAGCCTAACATCAGCTTGGGAGTAAAGAAGTAACAAGCCCATCTAATCTCAAATGGCTTAACCTTATCGGAACTTAGCTTGCTAGGGTTTGGGGAGTCGAGCAGTAAGTGCAACTGCCTCCACAAGAGCCAATAGACCCGATCCAAGAAGAAGGGCATGATTTTGAACAGGGGAAACAAGAGGAAGAATAAGTGCATGAACCAAGCCCCCCTCTCTACAACCACAAGTACAACTAGAAGAGCAAGGGGAGGAAGCTATACCACTTGAAAGGATGGTGGAGATGAGGTAGAAATGCAAAGAATAGGTGGAACTAGCCCCCAGGAAGCTCCAAGCCAAGCCATTGCAAGTTCCACAAGTGGCTATCCCTCAAAGTAAGGAGTGCGACCTTGTAAACTTGGACCAAGAACTTGCAGTGTGGGAGAAATTGGAGAACCATGGCTGTTGTAGAATCCAAGATACGTGCTCGACTTTCTTATATACTTAAAATATATATGGCGAATGTTATGTTGGCATAGAAGGAGAATAGATGAGAGAAAAGAAAGATGTAGAGAGAGAGAGATAGAGAAATTGGCAACACACTAGGGACTGGAAGATGGGCCAGTACCTCCTTGTGGAGTTATATTATTGACAAGGAGCAAGCTCCTCCATTACACATAAGCCAGTTCTTGCTTGTAGATCTTGGAAACAAGATCACGATTCCTTGCACGGTATACAACCGGCTAACACTTGCACAACTTGGAAGTTGGCACCTTTTGATCCTTCTTGAGTCTCCTTCTCTCCTACACAATATGTGTAGGTGGATGAAAAAACGTACAACACAAAAGTTGTAGATCTCGTTGTTTCCAATAACTCTTGTGGCCCGTTTTTAGAGATCGTTTTTCTATTGCAAGATATTTTACAAATGGATTTTCCAAAAAATAGCTTTTAAAACTGTACTCTTAACTTGTGGTCCATGCAACCATCGAGTCATAGATAAGGAGAGTTCATTAGATTGCCTTGGGCCTCAACCTCAAAATTGAATTCCACACAAAAGCTTGTGTCATTTTAGACCTTAGAAAGAGAAAATCACTTCTCTCCTCACTTCTAGAGGATCACGTCTCTTGTCTTTCTTAGTGAGAGAATTTCCTCTCTCGTCTTTCTTAATGAAAGAAAAGACCTTAAACCTTGAACCTTAAACCTTAACTTGTAGGGGAGAGGATGTCCCCAAATGAATGCAATGCTCATTACATACAAATAAAACATTCCCAGGCATCCTTGGATGCATACATAAATACATATACACAATGCTAATGCACTTCCTCTTCTTAGAACTCAATCCATCTTCATTCATGTATAAATTCTTAGTTCTTGTGTACACTCTTACACTTGGCAGACACTTCTTTCCCCCTTCATAACTTGTACTGCATGTACTAGATATCCCCGTCATAGTGCTCTGATCACCCCATTAAGTGAAGCACTAGGAATATTGGTCTCTAAATGATCTCATGGCCATGCTATATCATCATCAACACTTAAAGAAAAGTGAGTCATTAATTTATTGACATGAATTTATTAAATAGAGAATGCATAATAAGCAATCAATTTAGTGACATCCCTCTGGCTTCTAAACAGTTGACCTGAACTGTAGAGGGGATATATAGTCCTTAAGAAGATCTGGAAAGTCTTGTAGTTCTCTCTTAGTCATAAACTGAGCGTCCAATGGGGGATAATTCTTAAACTTAACCAGATACTTCCGTAATACCTTATCTGACCTTAGAGTATTGTCATGATGGTGTAAAATTCTCTCAAGCATAAGGAACTCTTCTGTTTCTTCTATGCCAAGTAAATCTTCCTTGGTTGGTTCCATCGGAGGTTCTCCAATATAGGGACGTAGCAAACTTATATGGAAAGTATTATGAATGTTCCAATGACTTGGTAGATCTAAACAAAAAGTCATATCATTTATCTTATCTGTGATCTTGAAAGGGCCATAATAGCGATTAGAAAGCTTAACCACTTTACCCTTTTGACCTTTCTGCTTCTTCAAATGAGCCTTCTCAAACTTAAGAAGAACATACTACCCCAACTTGAGATCTAACTTACAACGATGCTTATCTGCTTCACATTTATGCTTCTCTTGTGTCCTTTGGATAGTAGCTTTTACTTAAGTGAAAGTTGTATCAATGTCTCTAACAAACTCATCTGTTGCAAAGATCTTATCCTTCATAAGAAGAATGGGTGGTAAATGAGGCTTACTATAGATGATCTCAAAGGGTGCCTTACCGGTACTAGAATGCACTGTATTATTGTATGCAAACTCTACTAAAGGTAAATATTTTTTCCATTCTCTTTTATTATCAGAGACATAGGATTTCAAAAGGTCCAAAACAATAGAATTAGCACTTTCACTCTACCCCTCTGTTTGAGGATGATAAGAGGATGAAAACTTTAACTTTGTCTCGAGGTTCTCGAAGAGACCTTGCCAAAAGAGGCTCATCATGCAGGGATCTTGATCACTTATAATGGACTTAGGCATGCCATGATGCTTGAAAATATGAGCAATGAAGCTTAGCCATATGATCGGCTTTGATTGTCTTTCACACATGTATAAAGTGAGATTGCTTATTGAATCTATTAATGATAGTCCAAATTGCATCATTGCCTGCTTGTGTGCGAGGAAGCTTCATGATAAAGTCCATGGCTATACTTTCCCATGAGAATAGGTAATGGCTTCACTAGACTAGGTGATTTATGCTTGTCATACTTCACTTTTTGGCATATCTTGCACTCGCGGACATATCTTTCAATGTCAACTCTAAGAGTGGGCCAAAAGAAATATCTTTCCAATGCTTGAGTAGTGGGTAGAATACCCCTATGTCCAGCATATGGAGATGCATGTGCTTCATCCATTACCTTGTGTCGCAATGGTAATGCTACACAAATTGCTTGATGATGATACAAATAACCATCTCAAATCGAGTAAGGTGTAATTGACTGACCTGAGTTAAGATGATCGCATATGGTTGAGAAGTCGGAATCAGTTGTATACATTTTGGGTAAATCCGTGAACTCGTTATGGTAAACAATTGTGATTGCATTTACTCGAGGTCACCGTGATAGAGCATCTGCTACCACATTCTTAGTTCTAGATGTGTGAAGGATTTGAAAATGAAACATAGATAAGAAATTTGCCCAACGCATCTGTTTCTCTGAGAGCTTCTTCTAAGTGAGGAAGTATCTTAGAGTTTGGTGATTTGTTTTAATAACAAAATCTGCACCAAGTAAATAGTGTTTCCATACTTGAAGAGCATGTACCACCTCCATAAGCTCTTTCTCATATATTGGAGCATGTAGCTCATGGTCCTTGAGGCGTCGACTCTCAAATGCTATTGCATGATGGTCTTGGTTAAGCATAGCTCCAATGCAATCCCCAGAAGCATCGCAGTGAACTTCAAAAGGTTTTTGAAGATCCGAAACTATGAGAATTGGTTCTTGAGTCACAAGAAACTTAATTCTTTCAAAGGCTTGTAGTTGCCTTGATCCCCAGTAAAAAGGCATTCGCTTTTTAGTAAGGTCATGTAGAGGAGATGCAACATATGCAAAACCTTGTATGAACCTCCTATAGTATGAACATAGGCCCAAGAAACTTCTAACTTCATGTACATAAGTAGGTGTAGGCCATTCAACAATGGTTCGAATCTTCTCAAGATCCATTCTCACCAAATTATGAGAAAGAATATGGCCTAAGTAATGAATTTCCGAAAGGAAAAATTCATTCTTCTTGGCATTGACCTGTAGTCTATGCTTGCGAAGCTCTTGAAAAACAATAGATATATGTTTTCTATGCTCTTCTTTAGATCGTGAAAATATTAGAATGTCATCAAAGAAGACACCTATGAACTTTGAGTGAGGTCTAAAAATCCTCTCCATCATTCGATTGAATGTGGAGGGTGCATTAGTCAAACCAAATGGCATGAACAAGAACTCGTATAGTCTAAATGTTGTACGAAAAGCTATCTTATGAACATCTTCAGGTGCTATCTGTATCTGGTGATAGCCACTCTTGAGATCAATGAGACTAAAGATACTAGCCCCTTGCAACTTATCCCAGATATCATCTATCCTTGGGATAGGAAAACGATTCTTGATTGTGATTTGGTTCAAAGATTTGTAGTCTATGCACATACGGAATGAACCGTCTTTCTTTTGAACAAGTAAGACTAGAGAGCAGTATGGAGAAGAGCTAGGTTGAACTAACCCTTTTTCCAACAATTCATTTACTTGTGTTAGGATCTCCTCTTGCTGACTTGCACTTACTCAGGGTAAGGCGGTTGGTTAGGTGGTGAACTTCCTGGGATAAGATCAATTGTGTGATCTTCTGAACTCTTAGGAGGTAGCTCTCCTAGGAGTGAATCACTAAAACAATCTTCATATTGTTTAACAAAATCATGTCTAGCTTGATCAATTGAAGAGAGGGTTCTTTTAAAGTCTGAGACTTAGAAGCATTAGTTGGTATTGTGTGTTCATTAGAGGCACCAAGTGCCCTTGAATCATTAGTTTCTTCTTTTGACTCTCTCACAAAAATCATGTATGCAGAAATAACTTTCTTCATTTCTTTAGAAATGCTAACATGACTAACCATTGGCACATGCCAATCTCCAACATCAGCAATGCATACTATGTTCCGACCCTTGAATTGAAATGCAAGGGTCTTCTTAACAAAATCGGGAAGAGGTCTAATCTTGTAATGCCAAGACATGCCTAAGATAACATCACAGTTACCTATGGGTGCAAGTAGAAAAGATTCTTGGTCACGGTAATTCTGAATTCTAAGATTCAACTTCCCTTGAATAAGAGTAGAATTGGTTGTAAGTCCTTCAAATGCCAAACTTGATCCAATTGGTGTTCCCAATCGATTCGGTGGAATTTGTAGCCTTTCAACAGTATCTACTGACACAAAATTATTTGTGGACCTTGGATCAAAGAGTATCGAAACTCGTTGATTGTTGAGTGTTCCCTAACCCTTTAAGAGTTGTCTTTTCTTCTCATTTGAATGAGTGTTAACTTGCACATCTGGAACACAATTTGAGGATGGTAGAGGAGGATCTTTAACCACATTTGCTTCCTTCTTTTTGTGAGGACAATCAAGCTTCATATGCCCTAACTCACCACAAAGAAAGCACCTTCCTTCCGCTTTGTACTTTTGTATCTTAGAGGGTGAGAGATACTTGCACTTTTTCTTATTACCCTCTGGCTTTGAATATTGGTCATGGGTAAAGGTAGGTCTTTTTCGATTAGTCCTATCTCTTGGTTGATCATAGAGCTGCTCTTGTCTAGCTCTATAAGAACTCATCTCCAACTTTTGAGATGTACCAAGTGTATGCAAACTTTCAGCTATGATGGCAGACTCCATCATGCGAGATAAGGTTTCATGTGGATACACCTTCATGGTTTTGTGTAAATGAGGGAGTAGGCTAGCTTCAAACTTCCTTTTCTTCTCTTCATCGCTGATCTCCATGAAAGGAGTAACCTTTTGAAGAGTAGACCAAAACTTGTCCACATAACTAGTGACCTTTTCATGCTCTTTCTGGCCTAGCCAATCCCACTCCTTCTTGACATCATTCTCAAAATCAAGAGAACTGAGCATAAAACTTCTTCTCGAACCTTTCCCAAGTCGTATGTTTCCTTCCGTATAAAATGAGAGTCAACCACCAATTGCTAGCAGTGTCTTTCAAGTGCATGCCTACATGCCTTAGCTTGGACATTTATGAGAAATTACCATCAGAAAAAGCAACTTCAAATTGCCTGACAAAGGCTAATGCCTTAGTAGGATCTCTCTTACCAGAGTAAGAGTCAAACTTTATGTCCTTATCCCCAGACTTGAAAGTCTTAGTCTTCTTAAGCTTGCTCCTCTTACGGTCCCTCTTTGTCCATTTGTGGATTGCACAAGACTTAGAACCAAGAGAGTAGAAACTAGAAGATGAGGAGGAGGAGGAGGAACTTGAGTAATCAGGGGAGTAGATGGTTGCTGAGGGAGATGACTCCCTCCTTATATGCCTCACTCGAGGTGAGGTCTTTTTACTCTTCTTGACTTGAGAATCCTTCTTCCTTCCAGGAAGCTTCTCAGCAATTGGATGCTTTGCATCCACCATCAATTGGTGCAATGGTGTTTCCTCCAGTATCACCATCTTTTGGAGGATTCGGTCCTTCATAAGTAGCTTCTTCCCTTGCCCTTAAGCTATCAATCAACTAATGTGCTTCGGGAATCTCCAACAAGCTACGATACTCTATCAATTCAGCTTGTAATTGCTCACTTGTAGGTGCTTCATCAATTGCCATCTTTACCTTCTTCTTGCAAGGATCGCCTTTACTTTGAGAAAAGCAAACAGGCCTGCTCTGATACCACTATTATAGAATCCAAGATACATGCTCGAATTTCTTATATACTTAAGGTGAATATTATGTTGCACAGAGGGAGAATAGATGAGAGAAAAGAAAGATGTAGAGAGAGAGAGGTAGAGAAATTGGCAACACACTAGGGACTGGAAGATGGGCCAGTCCCCCCCTTGTGGAGTTATATTATTGACAAGGAGCAAGCTCCTCCGTTACACATAAGCTAGTTATTACTTGTAGATCTTGGAAACAAGATCACGGTTCCTTGCATAGTATACAACCGGCTGACACTTGCACAACTTGGAAGCTCGCACCTTTTGATCCTTCTTGAGTCTCCTTCTCTCCTACACAATATGTGTAGGGCTCTCCTCTTGGCACTTGATTTCAGCAGAGCTTCCATAGCACTTGCACCTTCTCTTCTCCTCTTGGAACTTGATTTCAATAGAGCTTCCGTAGCACTTGATTTCAGCATGCCTTCCGCAACACTTGCACCTTCTCTTGTCCTCTTGGATATATGCAAAGTGATTCTTCCTTCACCCCTCTCTCACACCCAAGGAGAGCCTCCTCTTTTATTGATTTTCAAGAGCTTATCTTCTTGGAGAGAGAGAGTTGAGTTGATCTTCATGCAAGATGTGGTTGTTCCACTCTGCAACACTAATTTTGAGATATCTCTTTGTGTGTTGTTTGGATGAAAAAACATCCAACACAAAAGTTGTAGATCTCACTGTTTTCGAAAAGCCATGTGGCCCGTTTTTAGAGATCATTTTTCTATTGCGAGATATTTTAAAAATGGATTTTCCAAAAAACAGCTTTTAAAAGTATACTCTTAACTTGTGGTCCATGCAACCACCGAGTCATAGATAAGGAGAGTTCATTAGATTGCCTTGGGCCTCAACCTTAAAATTGAATTCCACACAAAAGCTTGTGTCATTTTAGACCTTAGAAAGAGAAAATCACTTCTCTCCTCACTTCTAGAGGATCACGTCTCTTGTCTTTCTTAGTGAGATAATTCCCTCTCTTGTCTTTCTTAATGAAAGAAAAGACCTTAAACCTTGACCCTTAAACCTTGACTTGTAGGGGAGAGGATGACCCCAAATGAATGCAATGCTCATTACATACAAGTAAAACATTCCCAGGTGTCCCTGGATGCATACATAAATACACATACACAATGCTAATGCACTTTCTCTTCTTAGAACTCAATCCATCTTCATTTATGTATAACTTCTTGGTTCTTGTGTACACTCTTACGCTTGGTAGACACTTCTTTCCCCCTTCATAACTTGTACTTCATGTACCAAATATCCCCGTCATAGTGCTCTGATCACCCCATTAAGTGATGCACTAGGAATACTGGTCTCTAAATGGTCTCATGGCCATGCTAGATCATCATCAACACTTAAAGAAAAGTGAGTCATTAATTTATTGACATGAATTTATTAAATAGAGAATGCATAATAAGCAATCAAATTAGTGACAATGGCCCCTTCGAGTTTTCCTTCACCTTCCCTCATATATTGGATAGGTTTCTATCTCCAAGGGTGGTGGAGGATGTCATAAAGCTCTCAGCAAGGCTAGGAAGAAGATGGCTGGAGGAATGAATAAGATACCCCACGAGGTGGCAAAAGGAGCCTACAAGTTAGTAGAAAGACAAGGCAATGAAGGTACCCCAAAGAGTGGAGGGATACGAGGCTCAGCCTAGGTGGCATAGAAACATCTAGGACTCTAACTTAAAGGCATGGTTGGCTTTCTGTAGCACCTTATCACATGAAAGGGATGATCCTATCTACATGCCCTACCCAAGGAGGATTGGAGTTGACTTCAACCGGGAGGTGTGTGGTAGGTATGACTTCCCTCTGATCTACAACGTAAATGCCTCGATCCCCAAAGAAAGTCTAATCTTCACTAAAAAATGGACCTCCGTCCATCCATAGCTAGCGTGTCTCCTCAAAGATTTCTCCTCATGCCCCGATCCCGCATTCATCACCACCTGTAACTATCTCCATCTGTTGCGATATCATTAAAAGAAAACCTACTATAGAGGAAGAGTGGTTACCACCCCCTCTTTTTTTATATCAATGCCAGAATAGATAGATATGCAATGGTACGCCTCATGATGAGAGCCACCCTCTTGTCAGCATTTTGCATGAACCTATTAGAAGACATGAGTGACAGCAGATTCACTAGGTGTAACCACCCATTTTTGTCATCTACTCTACTCAATGTAAGAGCTAACTTGAAGGGTATATGTAGAGCAGGGCCTTCCTATTTACACGAACTCAGTCCTTAAGTGTGGGATAACACCTTAGGCTTGCCTATGGTTCTCGAGCCATCTCCTAGTTCCACCATCACTTAAACAATGCACTGCACAGTAAGGTAGACACAACCCCCCTATGAAGTGCACTCTTTTTCTTTTCAAGGACATTGTATGGCAACATGGCATGGCAACATGGCAAACCAAACACTTATGGAGGCCTTCTCCAACCAAGATATCTTCTCCATCGACAACCTCCCAAACTCACTTCACAAAGCATTCCCAATGTGACCCACCTCCCTAACAACCCCACAAACCATTCCTCATCAACCCTCTACAAATTCAGCCCATACCATCACGTGCCATGGGACTGGCACCCAGCTAGGAGGGGGTAATGTTACACCTTCAAAAGACCAAGAAAAAAAAGCCAAAGAATCGGAAATCGAAGATAGTCCCAAGGAAAGAGGAAAATAGAGGAGAACGGCACACTCAAAAAAAAATCTAAGGACATGAAGTATAGGAAAAAGTCCCAAGTGTAAAAGGAAGTACACAATAATAAGCACACCATGATATGCTAGTAAGAAAAGTGCCAGCACATTGCAATTCATTTTGTAAAATAGTGTCAGACTCTCTCCCATTCAAGATGTAAAGGATAAGAGGTGCAAGTTGAGGCCTACACTAATACAAAGGAGAAGAAAAGAGAGTAGAGTAATGGACAAAGGCTGCGGACCAAAAAGGGGATGGCTGCCAAGGAGGGGATAAGGGCATGCATAAAAGTCAAGAAATGAATGAAGAAGTTCATTTTGGTGTGTGGCCAAACTTTCTCTCTTCTTGCTTCTTGCTCTTACTTCCTTCTTGTGCATGAGAGAGGGAGTGTGTGTGTGTGTGTGTGTGCGTGTGTGTGTGTGTGTGTGTGTGTGAGGGACCCTAGAGAAACTCTTCTTCTCCTCTCTTCATCATCATCATCTTCTTTTATTTCACCTTCTTGCTTGCACAACTATGGAGGTCAAAGTTCAGAGCTTGGAGATGGAGCTTGCTTAAGGGCGCATCTTGAATTGTGGAGCTATTGGTAGATTTGTGGGAGGAGGTACTCAATCAGATTCGAAGGTAAGCTCACTACATTGGTGTATGGAAGAGTGCATACGACTATGTGAGAGGTAGCAATAACTCTCAACTTAAAATGCTTAAAGCAATAGGAAGTCCATGGGTTTTGGTAGTTTTCTCATGAGAGTGATGGAAAAATACTTGAACCATGTGCATCTTAAATGTCAAGAATCGTGTGGTGGGGGGACTTGCTTGAGCTAGTGCAGCAAACACACACTGTACACACGAGGAATCTCACTCAAGAACACAAGAGGAGAGATAGAGGCCAAAACATTTTCTTGCTAGTTTCTTTTTTTTTTAACACACTATACAATGTACTCAAAGTATGGATAAGATATAACATAAAGGAAAGCAGCCTACTAAGTCAAACAGTGCATAACAAACTACACTAATCAACTGGCACTATATCTTTGCAGTTATAGGTAGGTGTAACAAACTAAATATAATAAGTGGTAAGTCAATGGCCATGTGAGTATCAGAATGACCACCGACATGCTAAGTGTAGATGTGCAGACCCATCTAACCAAGCGGTCCATCATCAATGTCTGCACGTGTTGAGCTAGCCATATTAACATTAAAGTCATTCCAATCAATAAATTGATGATTTTCTTGATTAATATAGCACCACCATATGTGAACAAACCCTTCCAAGTGGAGAGATGTAAAAATAATTTTTTGATCATCTGTGTAGGGGTAGATATTGAAATAGGACTCTAATTTGGAAGTCTATTCTTCCAAATCTGATGGGGATAGGATTGCCTATTGTGCTTAATGAGAAGGATCTTGTCATGAAGATCATTGGGACCTTGGTGCCCATGAAAGCCTTGTTGTCTATACATACCATTTTATAAGTACATACCATGCTATCCATACATAAATTATTGTGCATTTGTCATATGCTGCCCATTACTACCATGCTATCCATTATTGTTATGCTGGCCATTAATACCATATTGTCTTTGATTGGTTTAATCCATATAAGTACCATTGAGGCTCCTAGGAAGAGTGAGGGAGTTTCTACCAATGGTGGGCGGGGGTCTCACTAGAGGGTTAGCTGCATGGATCATGGGGGAGCTCAAGAGGCTCTTGTCATTAACATGAGAGGGCTCATTGACATCGTAAGGGAAACACCCTTGGATCCAAGAATGTCCTATGGACCATGTAGTGGCTTCAATAGTGAAGGTCGTTACTTGGACTTGTTTGCCTTTTCTTGTGTGAGAGTGCTGGCTTATTGGGCTACAAGAGTGGTGAGCTACTCTAGGGCTTTTTGAGCTCGAGAATTAGAGAGGGTCATTTTTCTCAACTTCCACATCGATTTTATGTAGCACCTAGAGATGGTTGGCAACCATATCATTTTATGTCTCTCTATGTGACAAAGCTCATGTTGACATAGAGTGTGATTGAGCATGTTCTAGAGGTCCATATCAAGCACTTCCTCATGCATATCACCATGGTAAACTTATGCCGAGCTAGGTTCATCATTCATTAAGATCCTCGAGTCCCTAATCTCCCTTTGGACCTCGTGATGGACCTTACTTTTGCCTTTTTGACTAGCCATTTAAGTCCGATTCACAGGATCCACTGTCAGTAAATGGGACATAACTTCTAGTGAGAAACTCCAATTTGTGAGATTTTTTATTCAAATCAAAGGGGAGGAATCCCTCTTCAAGATGAGCTATCAATATTTGTGATAGAAAATGATCACATAATTCTAAATTGGATTTTCATACCTATCCTAAAGTGGTCTATACCATGTCCATAGTGACCTTAATGCACAAAAATAACCACAGATTTTAGACCATAACTCTGATTGTTGGGGATATTTTTTATTAAAATCAAGGGGGATGAAGTCCTCTTCAAGAGGAGCTATAGGGTTCACTTCTAGATGCAATAGAGAATTTTCTGCAATACCAACAAGCTTTCTATGACTCTTCATGAGTACTTGTGACTAAAACACTATCTGTCCCAATTCCCACATGCAGTGTATGAATGGCTCATGGGCTAAGGAGCTTGAGCATCATGATAACCAACATCCTAAGAATATTAATCATAATCCCAAGTACATTGATATATATTTTCTCTATCATCATTGCATAAGTAGGTTTTAGTGTCATACATCTCATATTGGCCACATACATGTCAAGTGTCATATATGGGTGCCTTGATCATTGAGAGTCTATCCAAATAGGGGATATCTCATTGGGAATGGGGTGATCATGGAGTGTACCTACACCTACATACAAGTATCGGGCTCAATATCATTGGGACATGGGCAAAGTCTCCCCATGCTAGGTTGTACACCCCTTCACGGTCTTAAGTGGTAAGGGAGGGTCATCTCTCTTTTGGCTTACCACCTCACCTAGCATCGGTCTTTTTTCCTAGTCAAAGTATATATGGCAGATATTTTTAATTAAGAAACCAACATGAGGTGCATTGGAAAATAAGCATAGGGTCTTTTCATGAGATGCAAGGATTGAACAAGAGCTTGGGTGGGGCTTACCTTGGTAGTCCAATGACTCACTGCCTGCCACTTACCCTCTTACAATGGCTTATTATCCACTTGGGATTGATTGTATATACACATGATCAAATAAGTGTCAGTGCCCAAGGGGTTCACAAGGGTTTACCATATGGTACCACGTGAGTGTAAGGGAGGGGGGTTATTTAAGGGAAGGAAGGCACATTTTATAAGGTAAGGTCCCATAAATAGGGGGTAGATAAGGGGTATTTTCATATATTTCTTGCACGCATGTGACATCTCCTTATTACTACTAGTGAATCCCCCGTGTGTCAATGTTAGCAAGAACCAATGAGAAAGAGTCAACATAATGCATTGGAGGAAAATGGGAGCAAGTAGATTACTGGTTTCATGTGGGTAGCAAGCATACAATGGACTCAACTAAGAGGCAATATTAATCTCTCCAACAAAAGGGATTAATATTAGCAAGTAGATTAAAATGAGATATTAAGATTGAATTGGCATACCTCTTTAGCGTTTGAAATAGATGGATGAATCATGATCCCACCATGATGCCAAGTTCTCCATCAAGTCAGCCTGGGTGAGTGGAGCACTCCAATGGATGAATTCTTCAAGGATTTGATGCTTCTTCTAATTGTGGGAGCTCCCATGCTTATTCTCGAGCTTGATCTTTAAGAATAGAAAGCTTAAAGTGGAGATTTCATAGCTACCCATAAGAAATCCAATAGATGAAATCTTCAAGGATTTGATGCTCTCAATGGTGGGATCTCCCATGCTTGTTCTCGAGCTCGATCTTTAATAATAGAAAGCTTCAAGTGGAACTTTCATGGCTACCCACAAGAAATCCCTATAAGATGAGCTTTGTGTCTTCAATCCAGGTATATCAGGTCAAGAATGGTTGAAGGAGCTCTTGAGGGCCGATATTTCAGAGGTGGGGAAGCTTGAGTTGAGCTTTTATGGGCTGAGAGAGCTCTAGATGAAGAATCCATGTCTATCGAAATTGCTCAACTAATGTCCACCTTCCATGGTTTGTTCCAGGGATAGGAGTATCAAAAGGGGGAAGGGGAGGTATTGAATGAGTGCCCAAAGTTGGGCCAAAGCTTGGATGAGATGCAGGAGGGTTACTGATGGAGTTGGAGGAGCAAGAGTAGCCAATGCAAATTAAACCACAATTTGCAAAGGCTGTCCTAGAGATCACACAGGGCAACAACTAGTCAAGACACTACTCAATCTTTAGCTAAGGGTGCAGGGGATGAAATCATGATGCTAGTTGATGTCTTGGAGAAGGTTGGAGTAAGATCTTGGGGTTTCTTGTGTCTCATAGCCATGGTAGCTTGGAAGAGAAGAGAGAGAAAGAGGTTGGAATAAAAAGTACTAGGATTTTTGCCCTCTTTAAACTATTGAGCCTCCAATTTGGTCCAAGGATCCGTAAAAGTTGCATGAAAAGAAGCCACGACCTATTAAGCTAACCATTTTAATCTCCAAATATATCAAAAGCTCCAACTGACTCTTGGTTGCTTAAAAAAGAAGAAGGATGTAACTAACTATAGTCATGTCTGTTGTACCTATACTTGTGACCTGAGTAATTAGGGTTTCAGATTTGAAAAGAGAACTAGGTAAAGAAAGAGAAAAGGACCGAAGCTTGATGCTCTGATATCACTTGTAATGAATAAAGCTGAGAGGAGAGAGGAGAATGAGAAAAAGAGAGAGAAAGAGAGAAAGAAGAAGAAGGAGAAAGACTAAAAGGGGAGAGAGAAAGACAAGGAAGAGGGGAGAAATGAGAAAGCCATGGAAGCTTCAGAGGAAGATGAAGAGTTAGTTCTTGATTATATTTGGATGCCCTAAACTGGGCCTTTTATACCTTATATACCACGATCAATGTGACTAGGTGTCTAACCCCTACTTCCTGTGTATCCCGCTCATTATATAATATGACTCTTAAGGCTATGTAATAGAAACTAGCCAATCTAAGGGGACGAAGGAAAAATTTCCCTCAACCACTTAGTGGACCTCAACAATGAGACTAAGTTGCAACTTGCTACAATGCAAGAAAAAATGGATGACATTTGCATAATGTTGTTCAATGTAGGAGCAACTGGCTCTTCACAAAACTCACTCTTTGATCTTGAATAATGTCAATTGTTTGACCAAATTGATATCCTCTTTAGGTAGGAATACACATTGCACAAACCATTCTGACAGGCATGGAAAACACTTGACATATGATTTTTGATGCCGAGAAGTGCTTAAAAGTAGCCAAAAATTACGAATATCAGGGGAAAAATAGACTTCGTCGAAGGCGGCAGTGGCAATCAATACGATTTTAAGTGGCAATCCCCAAAAATGCTTAAAAGAGCCAGTGGACGGCGGTCGGAGAAATTTCATAATTTTTTGGCATGAGAGACGAGACCCTGGGAGATGCGCGGTAGTGGAAGACTTCAAGACGGACGCCCGTGATTTTTAGACCAAGAATCAGACACCAGACATGGAAAAGGGAGTGCCCGGAAGGCCAAGCCCAAAATGCCAAGTGAAAATGGACTTTAGGAGAGCCCAAAGGGTGTGACCCTTTGGGGAGCCCAAAATTCAAAAACGTGGGGGGGGGGGGGATGTTGCGTTTTTTTTGCGCTGGTGCAAAGAAGGCGCCATATCCACGAATTGAGGGAGAGATGGAAGATGGGGCCTGTAAACAACCCCCCCAACTGACTGGATACATGATCTACATTCTATCTTTGCTCTCCATCGCTCCAGACTGCGCGTCAATTGGCTGCCTGGTTGTGGAGATAAAAAACTAGTATTTCTCTCTCCTCCCTCTCTCCTGCATAGAGGCAATTCATGTGCAAGAAATCAAGAAGAAGAGGGGCTGAAGGATGCTTGTCCGGCTGTGATTGGATTACTTGTTTCATGGTCCAAATGTTGTTCGTGTGCGATGAATTTTTGTTTGAACCTTGTTTGCATCATGTCTGAGGGATGCAACTACAAAAATGCAGAACTTGTAATGATTTAGAGCCGTTATTAATTCTTTAAAACCCATAAAATGTTATTTTTCAATGGAAATTAGTGGTTTTTTCGATTTTGAGTTAGGAGAAAGGAGTGGAAATGGGATAAACTCAGAGAAAATGTTAAGTTTCAGTAAAAATAATAAGCCAACACATATGAATCAGAAAATACCTATTTTCCATGAATAATAAATAGAGAAAAATAGCAAAAAATAAAGGAAATTGGGTTTTTCATGCTCAAAAAATATGGAAAAATAAGATTTATGTGCGTGAATGTTTGGCGAGGTTAAAGTATGAGGTTAAGCCTCAGTTTGGCCTCATCATTTGTGTTATAGTACGTGTTTATTGGTTTTTACATACAAAAATGATACAAAACAACAATTTACACCTATGCACCGCAGCAACACCTAAATGGTAAAGGAGGGATGAAGTTTGTGCGACGATCTAATTGTTGAAAAGATACAAATTCTGATTTCTTTCTTTGTGCATAGCATTTAGGGATCATTCCATAATTAAATATAGGTGACTAGTAGCACGAAAGTTCCGGTGCTAGTCCCTAAAGTAGCGTAGCACGTAACACTTAGTTAAAATTCATGAAAGGGCTGTTTTTCACACCTCACATGGTTGTTTTTTTAAATCATAAAATGATTGTGTACAATTGTCATACACCTTGCATCAAGCATGTCACGTGGTATCTCCTGGAATGCATTGCAATTGATTGATAAACTTTGACTAACACTGAGAGATCAGGAAACCTAAGTTGTAGGTTAGATGGGTGCTTTCATTGGGGAAAGTTTTGTGAGGCAAATCAAAATCTCCTGGAATTCTGAATTATGAAAGAGTGGAGTTTGTGCGAATGTTATATGTGTTAGCGACGCATCTTGGGGCTAATCCCCGAGGTGTAGGAGAGTCGAAGTGGAGACACGACAATCAACCGAGAGGTGCTTCCCTATGTGTGTATTACAAGGCATTATGCCTATATGTTATGGGAACTCCCTCTGATGAGGAGAAGGAAAGGTGAACGTTGGACTACATATTGGGTATAAATGCAAAATCGTCATAAGCATTTAGTGTAAAGTGAACTTTAAATGCTCCTGGCCTACGAGGCCGTGTGGTGGGGTTGTCTATCGTATGCATGAGGTCCAGCTAGTGCCATAGCCAATGCCGACCCATTTCAGGTCCCATCAATGGTGCGTCTACTGGGAGCCGCCAACAAGTGGTGGTTCTCGAATCGAGGGTTTTTAGGGACCAAATAGTTGGTTTATTTCCTCTGATAAGGATCGTCAAGCCAAAATACAAAAAGCAGAATGTGTTGAGAAAGCTACACGGTGGTTGGAGATTGTAAGATGCTATTCTCCTCAAAGGAGCAGCCCGTTACGCATAAGTGGCAGTGGTTCTAGTAACCTAGGTGTTATGAGTAGCTCTTCGAGTGCAAATGGAAGTCTTGGTACTTCCCTATTTCCAGTTAATCAACCCACATCAAGTGGGGATGTAGTGTTGCCTACACAAACTCCTATCGTCAATCTGGTTGTAGCCATGGCACAACCTATCGCAATTCCAGTAGGTACACCGGATTTATCGGCATTAGGAGCACCATTGCCCATTTTCCATGGGTTAGCAAAATAAGATGTAGAACTCTACATTAAGGAGTTTCAAATGCTCATGTTCAATTATCGAATCCAAGACGAAGGACACCTAATGATGTTCTTCAACATGACGTTAAAAGGAAGAGCGGCAATGTGGTATCATGGTCTAGAAGCCGAAACCATAACTAGCAGTGCCCAATTCTTTACGACTTTCCATAGGGAGTTTGCCCTTGAGAAGGGCAGGCAATATTGGTTGCGTGTTCTGAATGTAACATGCCAAGAGCCAAATGAGAATGTCCAGGCATATGCCAAAAAACTAAAGCAAGTTCTTCGCAAACTTAACGCTTATATTCCTATTCTAGTGGATGCACAGTTGCAATATTTCCTACATGGATTGGATTTTAATATCCAGGTGCAACTGAGTAGTGTTGCTCTAGCCGATATTGACACTGCCATTACGCAAGCAAGCAGAAGGGGTAGAGTTACGCTTGCAAGTGGCCTATGCCTTGACCAATGGGAGTCAAGGGGACCCCATGTTAAATACGAGCAGCAGAGGGAATATTATGTTGAATCTGCCTATGTTACTAGCTCCTCCTAGCATAACTATGCCTATGGCTAGTCAGGCAACCTCATTAAATAGTGGTGGAAACCAAACAATGAATCCTAATGTTGTCCCAGTTGGTCAGCGGCTAATTTCTAATCAAGTGGTTAGGCCCATGGGATGTCAGACTGACGATCGCGGCTATGACTCGAGTGCTTCTAATGTCCTTAGTGAAGTTAATGATATGATGAAGCACTACACCGATATGATCTCTGAACAGTATCGGCAAATAGCTGTGGATGTCAATTTTCTTAAGAAGCAACAGAATTTGATAGGGAGCCAATGCCCTGAAGAGGGTGGCCCCTCAAGATTCAGCTGTAAGTGGTGTGGGGGCCAACATTTCCCTAGGAATTGCCCAAATGTCAAATGATATTTGTGGGAAGTCTGGCCACTTAGCTACTACCTATTGGAGTAAGATTAGTTCTCTCCAACAAGGGAGTAAACAACCTGGTCCAGTTAACCATTGCGCACAAGGGAATAATCTCCAGCAAGACGATGGACCAAGGCAAATACTGCAAAGAGGAAAGGCTGTTGTAGAGGAGTTACCTCATGGTGGTGGAGTCAGCCTTATTGAGGCTATACGTGTCAATGATGCTGAAACTTCTAATCTATGAGCCGTAACAAGAGGTCAAAAGATTAAAGAGGGTGACAAAGGAATTGTAAAATCTGTTGAGGGAAGCCCTAAGCAAGATGCTAGGGAAAAGCGAGTCCTGAATCCTGATAAGAAAGGTGGACCATTAAGACTTGTTGGGCAGTAAAGTCGATCCCGAGGAGGATAAAGGATTGCCAATAAAGAAGATAAAGACTAAAAAAGAGGCACCAAAGCCGATGGAAAGACCAAAGGAGAGAATGGTTTGGCGTGAGAAGAGAACTTTGACTAATTACCATGACTTTGATCTAGCAAGTTCCCTTTGCAAAGTCAAACCATACGTGAATATCCTACAATTGATTAAACTTTCCCCAGGAGTACGCAAGGAATTTAAGAAAATCCTGCGTAAAGGGTATATAGTAGAACCTTTGGGCATAGCTAGAGTGGGGGAAGATTGGTTCGATCATGCTAAAAAGCATTGCCCTAGGGTTCCAGCATATGTGGATGGAATATTAGTGGAGCACGCTATCGTGGACACTGGATCCTCTGTCAATATCATAAGTTCAGATTTGATGGAGAGGTTAGGTCTAGAGATCCAAAAGGACGACTCCACACTTCTTAGAATGGCTGATGATAGTCTAAGACAACCAGAAGGTTGCATTACTAAGGTCCACGTTATAGTTGCGAGCGTGGAATGCTATCTGGACTTTAGGGTGATAAGGTTTGCAGGATGTCCTAGCTATCAAGTTTCGCTAGGCAGGCCATGGATTCTATAGACAGATTGTCAAGTTGATATACTAGCTATCGAGTAATTCTAGGTCGAGGTGCCCATCGTGTAATAGTGGATGCTTACCCTGAGTCTCCTCAAAGTGAGAGAGCTCCACTATCCTCCACTGAACTAGAAACAGTAGATGATCCATCTGGTAGCGAGATGTCATCAAGTGATGGATCTAAGGAAGGGTCCACTACAGAGGATATTTATCAGATAACCTTGAATGAGCCGATAGAGCCTCATGATCGAATAAGAGACACGTACATTATTGAGTTGGATCTTGGTACACTAAATGATTCGCGGCCAATTAAATTAGGGTCCATGCTCAGTTTGGAAGAAAGAGAGGATTATGTGTCCTTAATTCGAGAGTTTCGCGATATCTTTGCTTGGAGCTATGATGAACTTCAGGATATTCCTCCCAATCTAGATGTGCATACTATTCTTGTAAAGGAAGGTACCCGCCTTGTACGTTAGAAAGTAAGGCATATGCCTTTTGAATTAAGGGACGGGTTGTACGAGGAACTATAGAAGTTGCGGAAAGCGGGTTTGATCTTCCTTGTTCAGCATATTGAATGGTGCTCACTAGTTATGATCAAGAAGAAGAATAATAATCAAATCTGTCTTTGTATAGACTTTAGAGAGTTGAATAAGTAGACTATTAAAGATTACTACCCATTGCCATTTATTGACCAAAATTTGGATCAACTAGCGAGTAAGGAAATATATTCATTCATGGACTGTTTTGCAGGGTATAACCAAATGGTAATCTCTGAGCAAGACAAGCTAAAAACGACGTTTATTATAGTATTTGGTACCTTTGCGTACCATGTGATGGCATTTGGGTTGTGTAATGCACTTGGTTTGTGGCAAAGAACAACTGAGAAGACCTGGTATTATTGGAGGTTTATCAATGCCTTGGCATAAAGAATATTGTCCCTGACAAACCTATTGTCCTTTAACTATTAGTTTACATGGAGTGATGCTTGCAAAGTGTCTTTTGATGATGTGAAGCAGGAGCTTGCCAAAGCACGTGTTTTAAAAGCACCAAAAAGAGGCGAAATGTTCTATATATTTTCAGCAACAACCATGTATAGTATCAGCTGCTATTTAGCTCAAATTTGGGAGGAAAACTGGTACCATCCGATAGATTTTGCTAGTCGAAAGTTGGGCATATTGGAAATTAACTACACCTATATGGAGAAGTTGTGCCTTGCGATGGTATTTGCGACCAAAAAATTCAGGCACTACATTCTTTATGAGAGGGTGGTTTTTTATACGAAGGCGGAAGGGCTTCGATTGTTGTTGAATAAGTTACACTCGCTTGACCATTTAGCAAAGTGGTTAATCACGTTGTAGGAATTTGATTATGAGATTAAGAGCAAGCCGCTGAAGCTTCATGGCATTATAGAGTGTCTTGTGGATTTCAGAGAGCCAAAAGAGGTCGTGGTTGAAGGAATGACATGGAAACTTTGTTCAAGATTGATACAACATCTATTCCCTCTTGGTATGCTGCTATAATAGACTATCTTTCTACGGGAGAGACTGGAGCTACTTTATCAAAATCGGAGAAGAGGAAAATTAAACAACAAGCATTGAAATTTTCCTCGATTGTAGGCACATTATATCGGTAGGGTGTTGATGATATTTATTGCCGATGTGTGATGCATGACGAGGTTTCCTTTATTTTAGAAGAGTGCCATGACTCCGCTTGTGGAGGGCATTTCGTTGGGCGATTAACGGCACAGAAGGCTTTAAGAGCTGGATATTGGTGGTGGTCCATCTTCCAAGATTTATTTAACTATGTCAAGAGATGTGATACATGTCAAAGATATGATAGTCGAGCGAATAGAAAACACCCACTTATGCCTATCATGGCTATCCTTCTATTTGAGAAGTGGGGCATTGACTTTGTGGGTCCTATCATCCCATCGACTACTACTCAAAAGAGATACATTATAGCAGCAATTGATTACTTTACAAAGTGGTCAGAAGCATGGGCAACGAGGCAGAACAATGCAAAAGAGACTGCCAGTTTCCTACTTGAATAAATCATCTGTCGTTTTGGTCCGCCAAAGGAAATAGTATCGGACAGTGGAACTCACTTTTTAAATAAAGTGATTAAAAGTCTGACTGAAGCTTGGAAAATTAAGCATAACAAGATGACCCCCTATAATCCTCAAGCAAATGGACAAGTCGAAAGTACCAATAAGCAGCTTGTGGGTATCCTATCCAAGATAGTCTCCGAAAAGAAGTGGGACTGGGATACAAAATTATATGTGGCAGTTTGGGCGTATAATACGACGTTTAAACGAGCCACTGGCCACACCCCATTCAAATTATTTTATGGGGAGGAGTGTGTCTTGCCCTTAGAAATTGAGTTGCTGACCATAAGATTCGCAATCAATCATTCTTTGGGTGATGAAGATGCCCTATTTGAGCGGTTTACGACTATAGCCCACTTAGATGAGCTCCATTGTAGAGTTTGTTGCACCAAGAGGTAGCTAAATGTCGGATGAAACGGTTGCATGATCTGAAAGCGAAGAAATATACTTTTAAAAAAGGGCAGTTAGTTCTATATTACGATGCGCGTAGGGAGCTATTTCCAGGAAAGCTGGAACCTTGATGGGATGTCCCTTACAAGATAGTTCAGATAGGTAAAAATAAGTCTACAGTTCTATTAGCTGATCTACAAGGGGTGGAATTTAAGAATAAGGTTAATCTTAATAAGATTAAACCTTATTATTTCTAAGTATGCTAACGTAGAAAAATGCATTGCACGTCCATGCTGGGGCTGATTGGAGACCTGGGCAGGAGAGCTTAAATTGGTTGATGGGGCGGTTAATCCCTTATTTGGAGCACCCATATCTTGAGCAAAGATATCATTAGGGGAGGCTTATCTGGTGGAGCAAGGGATATAAAGTGATTGAGCAAGGAGACGGTACCTTTGTGTGGAAAATTATAGTTTTCTGCCATCACTGCTTACAAATCTTGACAAGCATCCATGTTGAGTTTAATGAAGAAGGTGCGATGGAGCCGTCAGTTCATCCTCTAAATATGTTGAACTTTGATTATCATAATTACGAATAGGGGATTCTTGATGGCTGGCTATGTAAACCTATTATGGATGTATACATTATACTTCGATGGAGCGTCCAAGGGCCCTAATAGGAAAGGACATGTTGGAGTAGTTATCCGAGATCCCCGATGTAGAGTTACAATGAAATTAGCTGCTTACCTCAGGGTAGGATTTACTAACAACATGGCAAAGTATAAAGCCCTGATTATGGGATTGAATATTGCTAAGAAAGGTGGCATTAGGCAGTTGTTAATAAAAGGGGATTCCTAGCTGATCTTAAATCAACTCAATGGGACATATACAGTTCGGAATCCTGTTCTTCCTATGTATCATCGAACTGCTATAACCCTACTTGATGAATTTGAGAGCATATCTCTTCAGCTGATTCCATGTTATTAGAATCAGTTTGCAGATTCCTTAGCTAATTTTGCTTATGAAGAGGACCTCTTTTTCAAGTGTGGTCCTAGTCCAGACGTTGTTATTGACACTGAGACAGGACCTGGTCGCTTGTGAGGGATGTTATCAGACCACGCGTTATATGGCAGGCGATGGTTGATATGGGTAGACGTTGTTATTGACACTGAGACAGGACCTGGTCGCTTGTGAGGGATGTTATCAGACCACGCGTTATATGGCAGGCGATGGTTGATATGGGTAATGCAAAGAGTAGCCGAGACCCATCTACCGTTGTTATCTTGGACCCATAGGTTGATCAGAAGACATGTTATGCGTACGCCTCTTGCTATGAATGCAGGAGGTATGGGCCATAACTTGATGCATTTAGTTTAGGTCTGAGGGCCCTATTTTTCCCCTTGGAATGGAGCGTATTTGCGTATATTTTCCTTCTTCAAGGAGGGATCTCTATGAGCTGCTTTGTTTGATTCCGTTAGGCCAAGAGGGCCAGTAGCTTTAAGTAGTTAATGTCTGATTTCTTTAGGCCAAGAGGGCCCTTTGTTTTCAGTTTTAATAATCTATCTCTTTAGGCCAAGAGGGCCCGTTAGTTTGCAGTGAAAAGTATTATTTCTTTAGGCCAAGAGGGCCCTATCTCTGTTTGGTGCAAGTATGTTTAATGCTTTGTTGTTTTAGTGATTGCACCATACAGGTTGACGAAGTCGCTGGAGGGAGCCTTTGATGTGAAGAAGCTTCTTATGGCCATTCCAGGTGGTTTTGTCCCCTTTTCAAGTTTTTTCCC
The DNA here is from genome assembly GCF_053477565.2 of Lygodium microphyllum. Classification (NCBI taxonomy): domain Eukaryota; kingdom Viridiplantae; phylum Streptophyta; class Polypodiopsida; order Schizaeales; family Lygodiaceae; genus Lygodium; species Lygodium microphyllum. The sequence continues at coordinate 911,712 of NC_141145.1, forward strand.
TTAAGCAATTAATGATATATGTGCGTGTAAGGGTTACTTTCTTTTGTTTGTTGGGGACCCACAATCAAGGCATGAAGTCCCAGGTTTAGGTTAGGTATGTCTGGGGGAGGTCTAAGTAGTCATTGCCTCCTGCAAGGCATTGTCAGGCATTGAAAGACCTGTTTTAGATGGGAGTTCTAGTGACCCTATTTTGCAGACCTGCTAGGCGGCCGTTCTAGGAGTTCCTGTTAGTTGTGAGGCAGTTAGAGAAGCCTGCCAGAGAAAAATGATAATGAAAAAAGAATAAAACCCCTGAGTATCTCAAAGAAAGTATATATATACAAAGGTGTGTAAAAAGGGGTTTTAACCCCTATAAAAGTAGAAAATGAAAGAAAGAAAAATCCTTGAGCTGTTGTTTATCGCCTTGCGAAGGCCTGGTAGGTTCCTGGGGATGAGCTAAGATCCGGGGCCGATGCCTTGCCCTTCCTAGGGGTGGCATCTAGCCATAAAATAAAGAAAATAAAAGAAGGTTGGAGCGAAAATAAAAGTGAGAATTAGAAAAGGATTAAGTGTCACCTCGTGAGGGCTTGGTAGGTTTTTGGGTACCAAGACAGGACCCGAGGCCGATGCCCTATTCTCCTCGGGTCACTACGCTCAGCTCCCTCCTTTTTACATGCCCGAGTAGGGACAATCAGATACTAAAAGGGAAAAACTGTGCTAAAAGAAAATATTTCTTGATCAAGCTATAGGAATCCTCGCCTAGTAGAAGCTCCTGGTTGAGTTGTCCTTAGTTAGGTAGGTAGTTCAGACCACCACTTAGGGCGACCTCTTTGATAGTTCTTTTTAGCTTGGCTATGTTGCAGCAGTTGGTTAGTGACTAGCTCTGGGCCTTCTATCAGATTATGCTGGGCCTACTCCTCATGGATTTCATGCCTTGGTTTTATCAGGGGGTAGGGTATGAGCTGTGATGTGTTGTGTTGTGTATTTTTTGTATCAGCTTGATGCTCCTTTTTGTTATTTATGTGCAGATCTATTTGTGGGATTCGACGGTCGTGGGCTGAGTTGCCCTATCCCGTGGTAGCCGATCATAGATGATTTTTTATGCTGAGAAGTGCTTAAAAATAGCCAAAAATTACGAATATCAGGGGAAAAATAGACTTTGTTGAAGGCGGCGGTGGCAATCAATACGATTTTAAGAGACAATGCCCAGAAATGCTTAAAAGAGCCACTGGACGGTGGTCGGAGAATTTTCATAATTTTTTGGCATGACAGACGAGACCCTGGGAGATGCTTTGCAGTGAAAGACTTTAAGACGAACACCCAGGATTTTTCAGACCAAGAATCGGATACCGGACGTGGAAAAGGGAGTGTCCGGGAGGCCAAGACCAAAATGCTAAGTGAAAATGGACTTTAGGAGATCCCAAAGGGTGTGAGCCTTTGGGGCTCCCTTTGGGGAGCCCAAAATTCAAAAACGTGGCAGGGGGTGTTGCATTTTTTTCACGTTGGTGCAGAGAAGGCGCCATATCTACGAATTGAGGGAGAGGTGGAAGATGGGGCCTGTAAACAACCCCCCAACTGACCGGATACATGATCTACAATCTATCTACTCTCTCCATTGCTCCAGACCATGTGTCAATTGGCTATCTGGTTGTGGAGATAAAAAACCAGTCTTTCTCTCTCCTCCCTCTCTCTCCTGCATAGAGGCAATTCATGTGCAAGAAATCAAGAAGAAGAGGGGCTGAAGGATGCTTATCGGATTGCTTCAAGTTGAAGAGGCGGCTAAGGAAAGAGGTTTAGCACTGAAGAATGGTTGCTAGTCGGTCTATGGGCTGCCCAAAATAATTATTAAAAAACTCGCAACATGCAAGACACGCGGTATGCTCCAATTTTATGAAGAAATTTGCTTGTTTTTATTGTTTCATGGTCTAAATGTTGTTCGTATGTGATGAATTTTTGTTTGAACCTTGTTTGCATCATGTTTGAGGGCTGTAACTACAAAAATGCAGAACCCGTAATGATTTAGAGCCATTATTAATTCTTTAAAACTCGTAAAATGTCATTTTTCAATGGAAATTAGTGGTTTTTTCGATTTTGAGTTGGGAGAAAGGAGTGGAAATGGGATAAACTCAGAGAAAATGTTAAGTTTCAGTCAAAATAATAAGCAACACATATGAATCAAAAAATACATATTTTCCATGAATAATAAATAGAGAAAAATAGCAAAAAATAAAGGAAATTGGATTTTTCGTGCTCAAAAAATATGAAAAAATAAGATTTATGTGCGTGAATATTTGGCGAGGTTAAAGTATGAGGTTAAGCCTCAGTTTGGCCTCATCCTTTGTGTTATAGTACGTGTTTATTGGTTTTTGCATACAAAAATGATACAAAACAACAATTTACACCTATGCACCGCAGCAACACCTAAACGGTAAGGGAGGGATGAAGTTTGTGCGACGATCTAATTGTTGAAAAGATACAAATTCTGATTTCTTTCTTTGTGCATAGCATTTAGGGATCATTCCATAATTAAATATAGGTGACTAGTAACATTGAAGTTCCGGTGCTAGTCCCTAAAGCAGCGCATCACGTAACACTTATTTAAAATTCATGAAAGGGCTGTTTTCCGCACCTCACATGGCTGGTTTTTTAAAATCATAAAATGGTTGTGCACAATTGTCATACACCTTGCATCAAGCATGTCACGTGGTATCTCCTGGAATGCATTGCAATTGATTGATAAACTTTGACTAACGCTGAGAGAACATGAAACCTAAGTCATAGGTTAGACGAGTGCTTTCGTTGGGGAAAGTTTTGTGAGGCAAATCAAAATCTCCTGGAACACTAAATTATGAAAGAGTGGAGTTTGTGCGAATGTTATATGTGTTAGCGACGCATTTTGGGGCTAATCCTCGAGGTGTAGGAGAGTCGAAGTGGAGCCGCGGCAATCAGCCGAGAGGTGCTTCCCTATGTGTGTATTACGATGCATTATGCCTATATGTGTTGGGATCTCCCTCTGACGAGAAGGGAAGGTGAACGTTGGACTAGATATTGGGTACAAATGCTAAATCGTCATAAGCATTTAGTGTAAAGTGAGTCTTAGACGCTCCTGGCCCGCGAGGCCATGTGGTGGGGTTGTCTGTCATATGCATGAGGTCCAGCTAGTGCCATAGCCATTGCTGACCCATTTCAGGTTCCATCAACACTCTAGCCCAAAGAAGCCAATCAAATATTCCATTAGTGGCCAAAAAGCTAGATACAAATAGGGCCAATGATGATCCATACAATTGCTTAGAGCAATTTGAGCAAGTCTGTGATGCAAATAATCTCATAAGTAATACAAATCAAACACAAGCCTTAGGGCTTTGCCTAGTGAGAAAGGATGCACATGGTTCATTGGCCTAGACGCCACAAAAAAGACTTATTTCATCTATTAAAAGATTTGTTCATCAAATGATTCGCCAAAGCTAGTTATGGGGATAATATTATTGTTTGACTAACGAACATAGTGCAGCAAGATGGAGAGAGCATAAGGGACTACATCTCCAAAATCAAAAGTCTTTTCAACTAATCTCGATTGTTGAGAGAACTACACCAAAAGTAGTCAACTAAGGCCTTCATCAAAGGTATTCATGATGAGAGGATATATGAGGCTTTGGCTGAAAACTCTAAATTGAATGGCTTTATCGTAAAAGATGCCTTGGATAAGGCTAACCATGTAGATGACCTCCACAAGGAGCATAGGAGAGACAAGTGCTTTGTAGGTTCCCAATAAGAAAACATGACATTCCTCTATAAAAAACAAGGAGACTCTAGAACTACTTGTTGACATTAAGAAGCAACATCAAGAATTGCTTAAAATTGCTAAGTCCATTAAAGTTTCATGACCTTACCACTACAACATGCAATGCATACACTATGGGGGAGACCAGCTTCCTTTAGAATGTTCAAAGCCACCATGAGTGTGCAACAATTGTGGACATTTTGGCCATGGGGCAACCCTATTGCAAACCCCCTCAAAGGGTCCCTCGACAAAATTGTGACTACCCACAATACAATAGAGGTATTAACTACCCAAGGCAACCACCACTTGGACAACAATTTGCACTTCTAGCTCTACCAAACCCTTGAACAACTAGTTAATGAGTAGAGATTAATCCTTCAAGGAAACATTGACCCCTTGATCATCACACATCCACATAGTGATGCTCCATTTCACTTCATAGAAGAACCCACTAAAGAAGAGGAACATACAAATCCCTTTGTTTTTTATGATGAGGAAGGGCATGCAATCCTTATGGATTACCAACCGATTCCCATCATTATGCTAGGACAAGATTGCGAGAAAGGGATGGCCTCCACTAGAGATCCTATTTCATGTTGGACTCACAAGCAACTAGGACATGTGTCATCATGGTGCCCACAAAGGTAACACCAAGCAAAAGGGAATTAGGCAGACCAACACTCCCCAAAATGTGCAATTTCACATATGTATTTTGATTGTCGATAACATATGGAAAATGGCATCAATGCCATGATGCCCTCTATTTCCCTAAGCTTATTCATTATAGAGATGATCAAGGACAAAGGAATTATTCCCATTCCTATCCATGCCATTATTGTGCTCAAAGTAAAGCTTGAGAAATCAGCTTTGAGGGGCAAACAACCTTGAATGGATCGATTATTGGCAAGAAAAGTGCCAAGAAATGGAGAAGGTAGGCTAAAATCAAATTAAAAAGCAAAGGCCTCTCCTCACTACCACCTACTATCACTATCTCTAGTGTCAAAAGTGTCATTGTGGAATTGCCTACCAAAAAAGAGAAACTAGAAAAAGACCACACTTATCCAAGCCCAATCCAGTAATTAGTTGATATTGAAAAAAATTAAGGAATGAGTAAAGAATGCTTAAGATGAGCTAAAGGGAGCATAGGTTGATGAGATGATTAACCTCCTTAGCTTGTCTCCTATATTTAACACATCCATCCAATCATAGGCAAGGCAACCCAATGAGCTCACTAAACCATTGAGTGAGTCACCACCCTTGGATCATGAGCTCTCTCTTGATGCAAGTCTATTGCAATATCTCTATAAGTAGATTGAACTTATAATAATTGCCTCACTTGCATCAATACATGTTAGGATTTCACTCAAAACTCCACTAAAAGATAGCCTAACTATTTTGCAAGGATTGAATGTCTAGATAGAGGGTCTTAATCCTAGTTTATCACACCATGTTCTGAACACCAACCATAATGCACATCTAACCTTGATTGCCCTAGGAATCAACACATTCTTGGGGGTTGCCGAATGACATGCAATACTTCCTGTGGAAACCCTTGGGGACACCACATGTCATGGAATAGTAGATATTAGGGCTAGTGTGAGTATTGTCAACCACAATGTCCTCCAAGCATGGGATAATCCATCCACTAAGCTAGTTCATTTTCAATCTAACTATTGCATATGGATTTAAATTTCAACCCTTGCGAGTCCTACAAGATTGGCTAGTCAGAATTGCCGGAGTCATGTTTAAGATTAACTTTATTGTCATGAAAGGAGTCACCTACAACCTGTTGCTCGATCACCCATGGATGTGTAATGCAAGACTCATTGGAGATTAGGGCAACAGTCAAGTCTTCCTACGAAATAGAAAAGAGGTAGTCCATGTTAAAAAGGAGTCATGGAAGACAACCCATGTTGACCTTGATGCCATTTTGAAGGAGATTTCGCAAACCCTCCAACTATTAAACCTTTGACTAGATATCTTCCTTCCCTAAAAAATGAGCAGAATTGGATGCATGTTCTCAGCACATTGGAATTTCCATTCATAGAGGAACCAGAGTATTGTTCAACCTATGAATTTGACCATCCTTGGAAACCCCTTTCATGACTCTATTTATGATGGCCCATGACTCTGCATCTTACCCATTCCAGGGCTATCCAATCCTAGAAGACAGACTAGCACTAATAAAAATCCTAAGTCAGTGGAGGCCGTGTTTCCATGATCATCCAGATGCAAACCTGACAATATTTGAGGAATTATTGACTAGCCCCACACTTGGCAATGGACAAAGTTGCATCAAGCCTTATTCGACTTTTATAACAACCTCTTTCTCTCGCTAATGTGCAAGCAAGACATAAAAGATGACAAGCTTAGTGACTCTAAGGAAGATCACTATGAAGAGGACTTTGATTTAGACTCAATAGATTATGACTCTAATGGCCACACCACTGAGAAAATTCAATTAGACCCTAAACCATCACAGCACAAGCCATTGCCTATTGATATTGGAATTGTAAAAATTGCATTTGAATTAGAATGGTTGGACTACCTCAAGGTTCTGAATCACAATCAAACTAGATCTCCAAATGATTATTTAGGTCTTAACCTTGAGTTACTCCTAGCCCAACACAAACTAGGAGGATGCCACAACAAGTTTAGATTTAGACTTAGAGTGGGACAAGGAACTGACCCCAAGATAGATCAGGCATCATAGCCAAGAGTGCTAAAGTTAAACTTCCAATCCATTTAAGAAAGGCACTTGAAAAAAGATGTATATTACATTGAGTCAGATTCCTATAGTCAGAAAAAGCCACAAGATTTACCACCTCGATTCACCAAGTTTAAGGAAAGTGATAGAGTCATTGTTTTTCTTGGAGCTAAGCAAAGGTGTATCCAATGAACCTATTGAGGGACCAACCAAAGTCAAGGAAGTGAACATTACTGAGGTTGTAGAAACCCCCAAACCTATGTACATTGTTAAATACCTTAGTAAAAGGAGGACGAGGCATGGCTTGTGGAACTACTCAAGGAATGCAAGGATATATTTGCATGGAGCTATTTGGATTTGAAAGGAATTCCACAATAAGTCTTGATTCACACAATTCCACTCAAGCTAGATGCTAAGCCTGTGAAATAGTAGCCTTATCCAATGAATCCATGCTATCACATCATGTGAAAGAGGAATTGAGAAACTTCAGAAGGTTGGATTCATTTTCAAAATTGAACATAATGACTCGATATCCCCAATCATTGTGGTTCTCAAGGAAACTAGTAAGATTCAACAGTGCATCAACTACAAAAAGCTAGATGCATCTACCATGAGGGATCACTACCCCCTGCCTTACAATGACCATATGATAAAACCAATATCAAGGAAGGAGACATACAACTTTCTAGATGGATTTTTAGAGTACTATCAAGTCTAATTCCAACTAAATGATAGACCTAAAATAGCCTTTGCAACAAAATGAAGAGTCTTTGCTTATATAGTCATTCCATTTAGATTGACTAATGCACCTGTGACATTTCAAAAACTCATGTGTATCATTTTTAAAGACATGCTTAGGAAATGGCTTAAGGTATTTGTTGATGATTTATTCATCCACTCTAGTTGCGAGGATCACCTTGAGAAACTCCAACTTGTCTTTGAAAGATGTTAGCAGTATAACTTGTCCCTGAATCCTCTCAAAATACGTAAGGCAAATCCAAACAGCAAACAAAGCACAAAGCACCACACCATGCCGGGCCATGTCGTATCCAAAAATGGAATTGCAATAGATACTACTAAGGTTATGTTATCATCAGCTTACCACCACCATCCAATGTTAAGGGAGTGCGGTGTTTTCTTGGGCACACTGGATACTATCATTACTTTGTGTTTAATTATCAAGAACGACCTTTGTACAACCTACTAGTTGCCTTGGAGTGGACTAAGGACATGCACTTTGGCGGGACCTTTGCAGCCACGCAGAGATTATTACACGAGGCACCAGGGAATCCCACCCTCCACGTATAGGAGGTGCATGAGTGAGTAGCCATTGCTGGCCTAGAGGACATGTGCTTGGAGTTCTCTTTCTACACCTCAGTAGCTTTCTGGGTGTGGAAGGGAGACACGTTGTGCAGGGAGTTTTTCCAGGTACACCAGCCTTGCACCTCAAGAGAGCAGATACGCAGCCTTTGAGATCAGTATGGGAGGACTCGTTCTAGCCCATACGAGGTGATGGAGATTGCCACCGACCACTATAGTCACCTCTTCTAGTAGGAGACAGCCTCAGTTAGAGGACAACGATGCAAACAATAGGTCTGGGGTCATATCGCGTCTATCACCTCATATCCACGTTCCTAGTCATCCATCAAAAATCTAGTCCTTACGATCTTCGAGCAAATGGACAGACAGAAGCTGCTAACAAAGTCCTCATCAGCATCCTAACCAATACAATTTTGGCTTCATGCTCTAACTAGGATCACAAGCTTATGGTAGCTCTTTGGTCCTATCACACAACTTATAAGCCTACAACTAGCCAAACCAACCCCATTTCATTTTATGTATGGCATTGATCCCCTCACACATGTAGAATTATTGATCCCTACTCTACGCATCACCATTCAAGAACATTGGGAAGGCACTAAAGCATGGCAACATTGCTTGCTTGAGTTGGAATGATTGACTAAAACACAACTACTAGCCACTCATGCACTACTTGCTTTCTATGTGAGCACATGACTCTTTGTATTTACCATATGTGGTTCATGCAAAGGGTGTCTAGGTGGATAATATGATAATACTTCCGAATTCTACATCCATTAAAGTGGATGATGGGCTTGCTGTCTAGAATTTCTAAATCCACATTCCTAGTTTTATTGATCACATAGACACAGAAAGGTTCCAAGCCTCATAATTTGAGTTTCTACTTATGACCTTTAATTGCATAAATTAGGACAAGGTCCCCCTTATCAAAGGAGCATTTTTGATATGCTTGTTGAACTAGGACCTTCGTCTAGCCTTCTCAAACATTCTATAAACAGTGTGAGCAAAGTCGATTCATGACCTCACCTATGTCTACTAATGAGCCGACAATTGTGAATATAAGAGATATGACCATTAGGCATCATTGAGTCAAGTGATGAACCTCTAATTTCAGTTGCATATCATTGCATCCACCTCATTGCAACCCATTCATTGATAGCCAACACTTTAATCCATGAGGGATTCGATTATAATACATTGCCATACTACTATTGGAAGAACCTAGGGGGCAACCCTCATTGCAACCTCTAAATGCAAAGCTTAACCCCATTGTGAATGACCATACACCTTACTGAGTTGATGTAAGCTCACAATCATGATCAAGATGAAAGCTATCTCTCTCCTCTTTTATATTCTTTCAAACATGGAAGGAGCAGGTACTGCAATCCTCTTGGGACACGCCTTCAAGTATCTAACCAATTGTATTGTCAACTACATCAATTAAAAAAATCACATTCAATTGGCAAATACACATCTGATCACCACATTTGGCTGCCTAAACCTAACTCAAACAATTGTAAATATCCACCTAGCCAACCCACCACGGCCATGACCTTATTGACCCAACTTCTACATGATCATGCAAGAAAGAAAAATCACATTAACACCACAACACAGTGGCAGTGGTGACTAAAAAACTCCTCACATGCTTTTCAAATGCTTGAGTGCCCTAAGCGCCAGCCCTGATGCCACCACCGCATGTCTTGCCACAACTGCATCTTACACAATACTAGGTTCCTAAGAAGCTTCAAGAAGCTCAAGGATATTATCAAGGATCCTACGAGCTATGGTTACCCAAATGCCTAACCCTCAAGCTCATGCATGCATCGCCTCCCCCGATCCTTCCTTTATAGGGCCCCACTCCCACCTAGACTCTACCTCTAACCTATTCACCCATTTTGTACCTCATTCTCCACCACCTTCCAAGAAACCCTAGACCCCACCATTGCCCCAATTGACATGATCAATTCCAACAGAAACCCTAAAACCAGATCCACTCCCCTCAGAGGAGGACATTTTGTTATACATTCTCTCCTCAACCCCATATAGAATAAGCATGTATCAGCCCCTTTCCCCAATCCCCATATAGAATAAGCATGTATCAGCCCCTTTCCCCAATCCCCATATAGAATAAGCATGGCTAAGGACTTATCAATCCATATGCAAAAGCCTCTTGTCGAGTGCTTCGTACTCTTGGACAACACTTTTTTCACCTTTGCCAAACTCTTTGCCATGATGGACTTAGGCATGGCAAACACTAGCATGCTATCATTAGCATCCCAGTGATCTCCTACATAGAAAGAGCATGAGCATCTCTTCCACAAAAGCATTACCATCTTGGAGACGTTTGCACAAGAGATCACATATGACTAGTTAATGGAATGTCAACTACTTCCCTCCTACAGGAAAAACACACTCCTTACAGACTAAAATGTTATCTCCAAGCTACACTAATTATGTAGCTCTTCAAGTCACTTCTTGAACAAATGGTTTATCTTTGCCCATGAAGTGGCCATGCTTGATAGTAAAGTGGTTACAACTACAGAGCACTGAAAGCTCATCGGCCTCCTAAAGCATGATCCCATTTATTGCAAGACCATGTCTCTTTGAGCCATCATCAAAGCTTGTGCCTTGACACCACCTAGAGAGTTGCATCATCACCCCCTCGTTGATAAACTACTCATAGAAGAAGAAATCCATGTCACTAGTTGTTTCAATGGCCCATCACTCTTGGATGACCTAACTTCAATTCTTTGTTGTGAACTTCGTCTTCAACTGATTGACCTGGACTCTCTAGTTGAACTAGAGTATAACCAGGACTTTTATGGACTGGTGGATTTTGGAATCCTCTCATGTACACAAATAAATTGCAACCTTTGTAAATACCAATAATACTATAACATACAAAAATAACTTATCAATTTAGGGCCACGTGCACTTGACCCCTCTCCCAAGTTGGGAAGCTTGACTCATTTTGCAAGAGGGAGGGAGACCAATGACCAACATGCAAACCAAATTGACCAACCCATATGCAAACACATGAGCAAACTAATGATAGTGACCGATGATCAAGCAACAAATCACCAACAAACAATCTACCAAGACCCCCAATCCAACCAAGAGAGTCAAATAAGTAACAATTTTTGTTGTAAAAGTGGTAAGGTGATGGGTAAGCTATGGATTTCAACTATAAGATAGATGCAATAATAGAGTCATTGGTTTATTTTGACTAAAAATAATAGCATGATAAACATTGTTCTTTGCTAAAAAAGAATTGCTCATGATCTATTCCTTAGCCTACTCAGGAATCAAAACAACAGGTGATTGCAAATGTACTAATATTATTCAAAGAACCCTTTATGAGGACAAAAACATCTCTTCTTCTTTACAAAGAGCCAAATTTGGCATTCAAGTGAGTATGTTTAAAGTTGGACAAATCTGATTCAAAGGAACAAGTAGCCTTAACTACTTCATCAACCATCACTAAGAGCTCAAATAAATGATAGCCAATTGTGAGCTAGCTACCCTCATCAGAGAATTTTCCCATCCTATAAACTTCACAGCTTGTGAGGCTATGATCTATGGATACCAATCGTGAGCTAGCTACCCTCATCAAAGCATCTACCCATCCTATTAACCTCATAGCTTGTGAGGCTATGATCTATGGATACCGAGCAGAAAGAAAGGGTCCCTAGATGCGGTTACGCACAAAGAATGGATATTACTTGGGAACACTAGGAAAAGGTCATTGAGCTCACACTTAGTGAAACAAACACTGCACCTAAAAAGAAAAATAAGGGAAATACAACAAGACACAAAAATTGGTGATGGTATCCGAAAATTGAAAGGATCCAAATGTGATAGCACCAAAGGAAGTGCTCTTGAAAAATGTGGGAGATGAAGAATTAAATACCACTACACAAGTCCTTAACCACCTCTTCACTTATATTAAGCCTATCTCTAGCCTATTGAGGGTCCCAAATTGGTTTGTGGAAGACATAATGCTAGGAAATATAGTGAAACAGGATTTGAACACACTATGGTTGGAATGTATCTCTAAATGCTAGGTATGAGCTCATAAGGTTTTTGAAAAAGGCATGCCTTCCAAGTGGAGTCACATAGAGGCCAAAAATATGATCATCAACTATGGATCCATGTTAACTCACTTGGTGATCGCTTACTTTGGAGTACCTCATGAGCAGTTGATGCCTAGCCCCACACCCGACTCAACAAAAAAGAAAAGGAAAAAGAGTAGCAATAGAAGAGGCAAAGAGAAGACACTACATGTGAGGAAGAACAAAGATTGTTTAATATGGTCACCAAAATCTCCAAGACAAAATTTAACAAACTAGAAGTTGGACATGCACAACAAGAAAGACAGGATCTTATAAAAGCTATCCACACATCACTAGAGACCTCAATCTAGGAATAAGTCATGGCTATGATAGCCCTTGAAAAAGGATGATGGATCAACTGCAAGCCTAGGTCTCTAAACTTGCCAAATCCAAGACACCATAGGAGACCACTACAAACAATCAATAAGAGAAGCAGCAACATGCAAAGTCCTTGAAAAGTACCCACATCCATCTAGAACAACATGGGAAAGGAGGAGGGATTGAAACCTTAGAGAGGATGTGTGGGAACCTCAAGATAGCAAAGCATGGAAATCATTTGTTACTTTAGTATACATACGAAAGCCATTTCCAGATTTTGATAAGTTGGTCTCTCTCATGATTACCAAAGAGATCAATATGTAGGGTGACACATCTGAAAGAAATGGTGAATAGGTCCGAGCATTTTACTCAAGTTCAGGAAGGGGACATGGTAGATTCTCTTAGAGAGGCCATGGTATGGGACGTGTTGGTGATAACCAACAAAATAAGTTCAATCACCAATTTGGTGAAATTCAGGTTTCAGGAGGCTGAGAAAAATTTAGAGGCAGGGGAGCTCTAGAGGAAGAGGTGGATGGGAGAACAGAGGTTCTGGAAATTCTGCTATTGTTTGCCATTATTGTGGCAAAACAAGACATATTGCAGCCCATTGTTATACTAAGAAGGATGATATTTGCAGTGGTAAATTGCAGCAACGAAAATATGCATCGTCTTCATGACAGAATGAAGATGAAAATGAGTGTTTGTTTGTTATGTAGCACATGATGAATGTAGTTACAGGAAAGGGAACACATGATGATGTATGGTATGTGGATTCAGGCGCATCTAATCATATGACCAGTCATGTTGAATGGTTTGGAGAGATGCAGAACTTACAAAATCCAGGTTATGTGCAGATGGGTGATGATTCATGCCACCCAATTTCACATATTGGAAAGGTTCCCTTGTCCTTGCATGATGGCCAGACAAAGAGTTTGACAAATGTATTACATGTGCCTTCAATCACAAAGAATCTAGTGTCTGTTGGCCAAATGGTAGAGCAAGGGTTGCAGGTCCCATTCAATGCAAAAGTTTGTTTTGTAGAAGAATTTAATTATAAGTGTAGGTTGGTTGCAAAAAGAAGTAGAGTTGGCCGCATGTTTACTTTAGATGCTAGAATTCTTGCAATGGATGTTGCTATGTATGCTAAAGGAAAATGAGCGGTTACATACATTGAAATATGGCATAAACGTATTGGACATGCAAATGTACAAAGGCTAAAATTAATGCAATCCAGAGGATTGGTTACAGGGTTGCCTTCCTTTAGAGTTGTAGAATTTCATAAAGTCTGTGAAGCATGCCAGTTTGGTAAGCAAGCAAGACAACCCTTCTTGCATGATAGAGAAGTGAGCAGAAAAATACTTAATGTAGTGCACACAGATGTTTGGGGCCTACACAAAATGTATCTCTTGGTGGTAGCAAATACTTTGTCACACTTATTGATGACTGTTTAAATAAGCTATGGGTATATTTCATGAAGGAAAAGAGTGATGTATTTGAGCACTTCAAATCTTTCAAGGCAACTGTTGAAATAGAAACATGCTTGAAAGTAAAGTGCTTGAGATCAGATGGAGGGGGAGAATACCTCTCTAATGAGTTTAGTGGTTTCTTGAGGACTCATGGGATAATGAGGAAATTTACTTGCAGGTATACCCCACAACAAAATGGGGTTGCAGAAAGAAAAAACATGCATATTGCAGAAGTTGCACGGGCGTTAATGGCTAAAAAGAATATGCCAAAACATTTTTGGTCTGAAGCTGTTCATACTGCTGTCTATATTATGAACAGAACCCCCATAGCTGCAGTTCATGGGATGACTCCCAAAGAATGCTTTACTGGCAAGAAGCCCGATGTATCACACTTGAAGGTATTTGGTTGTGTTGCATATGTTCATGTGCCAGATGAGCTACAGAAGAAGCTTGATCCAAAGGCTAAAAAATGCATTTTTATTGGATACTCTTTAGAGCAGAATGAGTATAGTTGTTATAACCCTGTCATAGGTGAGTTCAGAGTGAGCAGGGATGTTATTTTTTATGAGATGAGTAGTTGGTATGCACCTACTGGTGATGTATTAGATGCTGATAATGATCATGATAGCTATGTGCAAAAAGAAAAGCAAGAATCGCAGATTCTTAGTGGACCAAAAACATCATCTGGTACTACACCTACAGTGAGCCCTTGGTCTGGGGGAGACTAAGGGATAGCCCCACATCAGTGTTGCATGCAAAGACAAAGGAAAGAAGAAAGTGCTGGATGGGAATGATGCATCTACTAGTCATTTGGGATTTGATGGAGATTCTAGTGGTTCAAAGAGTTTGGATGATGAGCTTGGTATTCCTTTAGTTAGGACACTAGGTGGTTCAAAGAGTTTGGATGATGAGCTTGGTATTCCTTTAGTCAGGACACCAGGTGTATAGAGAGCTCATAGTAATGTAAAGGCTCCATTGAGTGATCCACTGGTACGCAGGTCTAGTAGGGTCAGATACCCTGTTAAAAGATTTGGCTTTGAAGGTTATGCAGATCACCATTATGCTTATATGATGAAATTAGTTGAGGATGTTGAGTGAGGATGTTGTTGGTCATGCTCATTGGGATTCAGCAATGGATGAGGAGATGGCTACATAAGAAGCCAATAAGACTTGAGATTTGGTACCCTTGCCTAAGGGTAAGAAAGCTATTGCCTGTAAGTGGGTTTACAAAGTCAAGCATAATGCAGATGGCTCTGTTAATAGGTATAAGGATAGGCTGGTTGCAAAAGGCTATGCTCAAACATATGGCATAGATTATGAAGAAACATTCAGTCCAGTTGCTAGGATGGTAACTATTAGATACATGATTGCCTTGCAGAGCCAAAGGTTGGAATTTGTAGCAAATGGATATTAAGAATGCCTTCTTGCATGGTGAATTGCAAGAAGAAGTGTATATGGAGCAGCTAGCAGGTTATCAGGATTTAGAGTATCCCACATATGTGTGCAGGTTAAAGAAGGCACTCTATGGGTTGAAGCAAGCACCTAGAGCATGGTCTGACAAAATTGGAGAGTATCTTGTCAATATTGGATTTTGTATTTCTGATGCTGATCACTCACTTTATGTGAGAAAGGGAGATGCATGTTTGGTCATCATAGTCATTTATGGGGATGACTTGATTATTACATGTGACAGTGACAATGGGATTGTTGAAGTTAAGGACTTCTTGAAGAAGAAGTTTGAGATGAAGGATTTGGGTGAGTTGAGATAATTTTCTTGGTATTCAGGTGATTAGATGTGATGATGGTATATGGCTATCACAAAGGCAGTATGACCTAGATATGTTATCCAAGTATGGTATGACAGCATGTAAGCCTCTTTTAGTACCATTGGAGCAAAATGTGAAGTTGAGTGCCGAAGTTGGGGATGAGATAGAAGACCCTACTATGTTTAGGAGGATGGTAGGGAGTTCGATTTACATGACTATCACAAGGCCAAACTTGAGTTATGTTGTTGGCCTTGTGAGTTAGTTTATGCAGATGCCTAGAAAGCCTCATCTGGATGCAGTTAGACGTATATTGAGATATGTGAAGTCCACTTTACATTATGGACTTTTTTATGAGGTAGGTAAGGATGTACATGTCTTTGGATACACAAATGCAGATTGGGCTGGTAGCATGTTAGACAGAAGATCTACTAGTGGATTCGTGTTTTCCCTTAGTAGTGCAGGAGTTACATGGAGCAGCAAGAAGCAATCTACAGTTGCTTTATTGAGTACGGAGGTTGAGTATAGAGGTGCTGCTATGGCAGTATGTGAGGTGGTATGGCTGCAAAAGTTATTAGGTGATTTGGATGTGCAGGGAGATGGTCCAGTTGTCATTCATTGTGACAACATGAGTAGCATACAGTTAGCTAGGAATCCAGTGTTCCATGCTAGGACAAAACACATTGAGGTGCACTACCACTTTGTGAGAGAGAAGGTACTTGCAGGAGAGATTGACTTGGTATATGTCAACACACAGGATTAGATAGTTGACATTTTCACAAAGGCATTGGGTGTAGAGAAGCTTCGAAATTTTTGAAGCTTACATGGAGTTGCAAAGATAGAGTTGAGCTTGAGGGGGAGTGTTGAGATGGCAAGCTCAACACGCAGACATTGATGATGGACCGCCTGGCTAGATGGGTCCGCACGTCTACACTTAGCACATTGGTGGTCATTATGATACTCACATGGCCATTGACTTATCACTTATTATATTTAGTTTGTTACACCTACCTACAACTGGCAAAGATATAGGGCCAATCGATTAGTGTAGTCTGTTATGCACTATTTGACTTAGTAGGCCATTTTCCTTTATGTTGTATCTTATCTATACTTTGTGTACATTGTATAGTGTGTGGAATAAGAATAAGAAATTAGTAAGAAAATGTTTTGGTCTCCATCTCTCTTCTTGTGTTCTTGAGTAAGCTTCCTCTTGTGCATATAGTGTGTGTTTGGCACAACATCTCAAGCAAGTCTCCCCACCATGCGATTCTTGACATGTACTACAAGTGGTGGGCGCCCTTACTATCATTTCATTCTTTATTCTTTCACTGACATTTAAATAAAGGGAAGGTCAGTCACACATTGTGATTGTTGGAGTTTCCACATCTTGTGTCTCTCTCTCTTGCTCTTGCTCCTTCCACCATAACTCTCACTTTTTCTTGCATGCTTTCACTTCGGGCTCACTCCCTTTACTTTGCCATCATCATCATCATCAATATCATCATGACCCTCACTCCACCCTCTTCACATGCACCATCACCACCTTCACCTCTATCTTCTCCACCATCTTCATTCACCTCCCACCACCAACA
The DNA here is from genome assembly GCF_053477565.2 of Lygodium microphyllum. NCBI lineage: Eukaryota > Viridiplantae > Streptophyta > Polypodiopsida > Schizaeales > Lygodiaceae > Lygodium > Lygodium microphyllum. The sequence goes on from NC_141145.1 coordinate 928,753, forward strand.
TCTTCCCCCTCATTACCATCCTTGCCATCATCTTCAACACCATTATTATAGTCATCATCATTTGATGCACCATCATCATTATCTATACCATCATCTTCATTATCTTTATCACTTGCATTGTGAAAGAAAAGGAGCCCTAAATCAACGCATCATCCTAAGAATAAGAGAAAAAGAAAAGACAAGCAAGGCTACGAAAGGGGAGGAGCCACCATCGAGGGAGGAGCAACAACCCAAGCTACCACAAGACAAGAGAAACACCACCAAGGAAGCCATGGCAACCCAACAACAACCACAATTAAGGTATTAACCTTTCACATGTGAAGTTGAGAAGCAAAGCATTTGTGACAGGCTGGGACCCCACCTCACTCTCTAGGTGACTCTCACCCCTCCTAGTGGGGTGAGTGATTGACCAAAGGGGAAGTGTATGTATTAGAAACAACTTGGGCACTTAGGTGTCATTAATGATTACACAAGTAAAAAGATTCCTTAGTGCATGCATGAACTGTGAAGGCTTGGTGCTTGATTCTTCTCTGTCAATACATTGATTGATGTGGATACACTTTGACACAAAAGAATTGAATTGTTTATTACAACATTTGAATATGGGTAAAAAAGGATTATGTTTTTTTCTCTATCTACACCATGTGCATTTTCTTGCACATTTGTGTAGCCATGTAAGCACGAGGCTCTTTTCCCCTCATGCACTCTGCCGTCCAACCTATTGGGTGGGAGGATTGGCAAGAGTGGTAAGGTCAGTGGATGCTTAGTGCATCACGACTACACTGTGTATTTGAAGCCACATGAGGCACACAACAATGGAATGATCATGAGTGCGATTGGATTTGTGTGTATCTTGTGAGTTCAAATTGGTTTTCGGCGCATATGTTTTATCATTCATCATTTCTATTTATTTTTTTGAATAAAATTTTAATTTAGGTACCCAATTGTGACTCTCACCGCATAGCACACTAGATATACACTAGGTGTCTGCACAACAATAAGGGCCTCATTCCCCACACCACAATCCAATTCCAACCTATTAAGATGGAAGGATAGTGGAAAGTGAGGAAGGGAGAGAGACAACCCGTATGTGGCACTATGTGTGTAGCTAGCCGCATATAATGCATTCACACCACTCCACACAACACATAAGTGCATTCACCACACTGTCACTATTTATGGTAACATGTAGTGCATCCAACTATTGCACTATGCATCTTTAGAGTGCTTCTAATCCTTGTAGTATAACCATTGCTACACTATGCCTCCACACACACACATGCACACACACACACACACCTTGCATTCTATTAGACTACATATTGCTCCAATCATATAGTTGCACAAAAGATTCCTCACATTGTGATGTGCATCTATAGAGTGCTTCTAATCCTTGTAGTATAACCATTGCTACACTATGCCTCCACACACACATGCACACACACACACCCCTTGCATTCTATTAAACTACATATTGCTCCAATCATATAGTTGCACAAAAGACTCCTCACATTGTAGTGTGCATCCTAGCGGCTAATCTCTATCTATGCAACCCGAGTCTAACCTAGTAGGATGGAAGGACAATGGGAAGAGAGATAGGAGAAAGACAATTGGGCACATACTACCATGTGTAGTCAAGTCCAGTTGACCATAGATAGGGTGTAGCCGATGGCACACAACATATAGCTAATCGCACATAAGAAGCATCCATCTCATTAACCCATAATGCATCCATCTTCTATACCCACATAGCTTAACATCTTTCCCAATGCATCCATAATCTCATACTCTTAGTGCATCCATAATTCCATAAACCCCTGTGTATTTGCACCCTTTTAACCCCTTCACCTCCACACACACCCACAATATAGAGCATCCATTCTAGTTAGTGAAGTGCATATTCTACTTGTGCATCCATGACCATGGATCCATCCTTGCTATACCACACTCACCTGGTAACACTGCACTATGCTTCCACCACATGATGAGAACCTAGTAATCCTTATTCAACACAATATTAGTGAGTTTGGGAATCTCCCAATTCCCATTTTTTGAATACTAAAAATGTGGCACCTTGATAACATGCCCATAAGTTTCTCAAAACCATATGATGTATCATTTGAAAGCACTTGAAAAATAGAATTTATTGAGCTATAGAATGCTCGATTTGGAGTTATAATGTTCAAGTTATGACAAATCCAAATATATGACCACTTATCCCAAACTTATGGAAAATTCCCATATTCCCCAATATGGTGTTATTCTACCTTAGGTAACAATAGTGTATTAATTCACCTTATTTGTTCACCCACACATGTGCATCCACTCAAGGATAGTGTAGAGCATCTAACTACATTCACCTCAATAGAATTAGCTTCATAACCATTGAGTACATCAAGCCATCCATACACACAATGAAACACAAGGAGACATGAACAACTATACTGTGTACTTGTGTGCACTTGTGTGCATTGCAACATAGTTACAAGAACTTTTAAGGTTTTGTCATGCGTCAACCACACCCATACACAACCCACCATAAGTTGCACAATACACTAGAGCATCTTTATTTGATTAATGGGCATTCACTATGATAAGGGCTCTTTCACCTGTAAGAGACCTTGCTCTTTGCAATTGCATATAGGTTTCCACAATAGAGGCATGCACATCAAGCACATTGCACATCACACATCGCAATCAAGGTATTAAAGAACTTGTGGATCTAATAGCAATAAGACATAGGATCCAAGTACTCACAACAAAAGAAAAAGAGAGCAAATTTTTTTTAAAAAATCACCTAGGGGTCGATCAACAAATTCTAGACCCATAGGGCTAAGCCTAAGCTTCATCATTTAGGGAGTGGCCAAGACCTTTACACTCCAATCACCAAAAGGACCCAAGCCCTAATCATCCTCTTGACCTCGAAACCACATCCATGAGTAGTCTTATGAACTCCATTGTCAATCTAGTTAGCCAGGAGATTCCCAATACAATGATCAACATGATGGATTGGTCAAGAAACTTAAAAGAAAGTTTGTATGATTTCAAAGCACAATAGATAGTTTCCAACATGTCATAAGCTTCAGTATCTCTAATATGTAATGAATGAAACTGAAAAGAGAGGAGAATGAGCAAAAGAGAGAAAGAGAGAAATAAGAAGAAGAAGAAATACTAAAAGGGGAGAGAGAAAGATAGGAAAGAGGGGAGCAAGAAGGAGGAAGCCATGGAAGCTTGAGAGGAAGGTGAAGAGTCAGTTCTTAATTATATTTGGATGCCCTAAACTAGGTCTTTTACACTTTATATACCTCAATCAATGTGATTAGGTGTCTAATCCCTAGTTTCTGTGTATCTCACTTGTTACATTCCATCCCTACCTTGAGAGCTTTTACTCTCAAAAGCAAAAGACAACTAGAGGGACTTGATAGAGGGGCTAAGAAGTGGGGATACAAAATACTACTTTGATCCACATTACAATGAGAATGGTGGGTGAAGACTATGGACAACATGCTATCCACTACCAGCCTGTTGGGGTAAATCTACCATAACTTTTGATAGGCTACTCCAAATGGGGTGCATCACATATCAAAATGGAGTTTATGATATGTAATTTCAGCCCATGTAGGAAGCACATGACTGTAATTTAGGTAGGTACAAAACTACTCTAGCATGTAGTGTGTGGTCAAAAGGAAAGATAACTAGTTTGTTTTCAGCCCATTGGGCCTCTTGGAGGTGAGAAAATTCATTCACAATAGTGGTTGGATTCCAGGAGCTCCTTCCACGGGTAGGCCTTCCCATTTGACAAGGCATTCCTTAATGGATCGAGATCTCAAGTGTTTATCTCATTGCCCAATGATTACCTCAAGGATATATTGAATGATACCTTATTCATCTATGGGGGTAGGTCTTCCACATAGTCCATTGAGGTGCTAATGAAAGGCTTTAGTTGGCTAACATGAAACACATCATGAATCTAGGTGGTAGGGTAAATCTCTAATCAATAACCTAAGTCCCCAACTCTCTTGAGGATTTGGAAGGGGCCATAGAAATGGTGGGTCAACTTGTTATTTCTGCCTTCTTTTAGAGTAGAGTACTGAGACTTAGGAGAGTAGAGTACTGAGACTTAGGCACTTTCAAGAGGACTAGTTCTCCCTCTTGGAGTTCTAAATGCCTTCTTTTCTCAGCGAAATAAAGCTTATATGGTCTTGTGACTTTTGAAGATTGACTTTGCATTGCTGAAGCAGGGTTTGCATGTGCTCTAACTTGGCCTTACTTTGGGGATTGATCTTATCATTGAATAAGATAGTAGGGAGGGGAACCTTATACCCATATAATGCCTCAAAAGTGAGAAACCCCAATGCTAGCATGGGCGGACTTGTTATTTGCAAATTTAGCCAACTCGAGCCATATACCCCAATTGTGTTGTACATCATGGCAAAAGTACCTAGGTACATCTCAGGACATTTATTTATCCTTTTAGCCTAGCCATATGTTTGTGGGTGGTATGCAGTGGATGGAGCAAGCTTGGTACCCATAGATGTGAAAATTTCCTACTAAAGGTTGCTCATAAACTTAACATCTCGATCATGCACTATGACTTGCGGCAATCCATGCAACTTGAATATATACTCCATAAACTGAGTGGCCATTTGAGAGGAAACATATTGGGTCTTACTTGGGATAAAGTAGGTAAACTTGATGAGGTAATCAAATACCACATATATACTATTCCATCATTTCTTGGTAATGGGGAGACCAATAATGAAGTCCATGGTGATATGTGTCTATTTCCCTTCAGGAATAGGTAAGGGATACAAGCGGCTAATAGGTCTAAGCATATTGTCCTTGTTCTACTAGCATGGAAAACATTTGATCACAAAATCCTTGATATCCCTCCACAATCCTTTCCAGTGAAAGCTCTTGACAATCCTATCATAGGTTTTGAAAATGTAAAAAATTACACGGCGCAGCAAATAGAATTTGAGAAAGAGATAGAGAGTACACAACAGATAAGAGGAGAATCAGTAAATTATTTAGCTCCAAACAACTGATACAAAGATGGCTCTGTCCACCCGTGCGCTTCCACTGTGTGAAGCTTAGATAGCGATCTAGACAGAAGATAAGTGAAGAGCTTAAGGCTAGCTGGAACAACAACTCTGACTGGGTAAAAGATGAATGATGGATGGCTGTGAAGGGGTTTAGCTTTAATAGCCCGCGAAGGTTGTTAGGTCGGCCTGACCGACCTACCATATGAGCCTCCACTAGTTGGCCAGGGAATATTCCAGGGAATATTTCCTTTACCATCAGGCCGGGGGCGCTGCCCCCGAACCCCCACCAGGGGGGCCGTTGGCCCCTCTAGAGGGGCCCTTTTTAACTCCCTTACCCCGCAACTCGATGCAATGTGCCTCGAGTTGCTACCAACTTAACCACTCCACCTAACCCAAAGATTAGACCCACAATGGCCACCTTTTTGCCATCCGGTCACATAGACCTCATCTGATATACAAGTCAGGACTCAACCAATGTTCGGGCTCACATTTGGCTTCTCCTCATAATGGGGGCCTTACAACTTTGAGCACCATGGATCATTGGTGGCACCTAATGAGGGTGGGGCATTGATCATATCTATCAAAAAACACCCAAATAACCATCAATGGGGCGATAATGCATCTCTTCCATGATCTTTTTTGTGAAGGGAGGAATGTGAGGGATAACAATCTTGCCATGGGACCAAATAAGGCCATGTTTGAGCTGATATTGGGAGTTTTTAGCCATTACCCCATGTTGTAACTTTTGAAATATGTGACTAAAGTCCTCATCTAATTAATAAGCTTCATGAAGTTCCTCAATTTAATCACTATGCAACTTTGAAATGGAAGACACTTTGCATGTCCACATCTGTGAGAGTGAATCATCCACGATATTATCTTTGCCCCGAGTATGAGAGATGTCAAAATCATAGCTTTGCAAGATTTCCACCGGTCTCCTCTACTTAGGAGTCAAAGTAGACTGCGTTAGGAAGTACTAGAGGACTTGATGATCACTCTTCACTTTAAATGGCTACCATATAGGTAGTGGTGCCATTTCTTAATAGCGTGGAGGATGGCCAACATCTCTTGATCATAAACATTCATTTGCATCTCCTTGTTATCAAGTTTATGACTCTCAAAAGCAATCACACTATGCTCTTACAACAATACAGCACCAATACCTCAGTTGCTAGCATCACACTAAATGGTAAACTCCTTGGAGAAGTCAAAGCATACAAGGACGGGGGGACTGAAGTAAGCATTTTTCTCAACTGCGTAAAGCTATGATCAACAAGAGCATCATCATACAGTTGACTTCATCAAAGATTACACTCTGCATTGTCGACATTTAAGTATATGTGAAAGCTGGAAAGCCTGAAATTGCACAGTGCACATCAGGTCACAGTGCTAGCATATAAGTGTTGTACAATTGAAAATTTTTGGATTAACAAGAAACACACCAAGAGAGATTAAGCTAAAAACGAACCAACAATTAGGAGTACAAATCGGAGAATTAGACAAGTAACCCAAGACACCAAAAATAAAGACCTAGAGAAGACCAAACCATCAAACCGCTGGGAGAAGAAAAGACTATCCAAGATTAGGGATACATCTTTCGCTAGCCTAGTTGACCTCATAGAAGCACTAGAGGGTCAGGAGACAACCACTATGGTAGGCACCAACGTGAATGAGAACAATCTCGACCTTGACCTCAACCTTAACGTGGTAGAGTACCCACACGACATCTGGTGACTCGTTACATAGTATGATCAACAAACAAGGATAGTACACCATGGAAAACCAATAGTCAATATTATAGCTTGACCTTGAGGAGGAGAGAAAATTGGCAAGGATAGCATTGTAGCACATTGCGAGTTATAGCCACAAGCAAAGGGCTTAGAGATTGCATCAAGAGAGAGAGCTCAATGAGGTTCACAAGATCCGAGCTATCTCAAGTAGGAACAGAACAGGAGGTAATGCCGATAGGGAAAGAGCCCTAGAACCTGATCTTACAATGAGCGAGCTACTCACAAAAAGATTGCTACACAATACCAACACTGAGCAAAGTGGGGCATCCTTGGCAGCATCATTACTAGTAGCTGGGCTGGGAGTTACCCCAAACATTATTAACCAAACAAAAATACCCATAGTTGCAAAGAAACTAGATAAATACCAAGCAAGCAATGATCCCTACAGCTTTGTCAAGCAATTTGAGTAGGTTTGCAAGGCTAACAACTTCACAAACCCCACTCAATGAGCACAAACATTTAGTCTTTGCTTTGGAGACAAGGGACGGAATAACTTCACTCAATTGAAGGATCTCTTCATCAAGAGATTCTTGGAGGAAAGATACTCTATAACCTCATTGGTAAGCTGATGAATGTTAGCTAAAAGACAAAGAGGACATACGAGACTACATCACACATGTGAGGAGTCTCTACAAGAGGATATCTATAGCTAAGCAACCCAATGAGAGAGTGGTCTCTACCATATTCATTAACGAGATCCACAATGAAGAACTCTATAAGGCCCTAGTGAGTGACTCAAACATGCAAAGAGACGTGCTTGCAAGAGTCTTTGAGAAGGCCATACTGGTGGATGACTTGCTTAGGGAGAGAATCTCTCGGGCTATGCAACAAGGGAGCAATGAATTTAGGAACACTGAGAGAACTGTAGTAACTAGTAAACAAGTCACCCCCAGCAAACAAGAAAAAGGAAAGAGTATTGACTAGACCAAAGCTATAGTCGACCTAAAATTGGAGCTATTTGGACTGCAAGAGTAAATATGAAGGCTAGTACGATCTTATGTGTAGTATGTGCACTATGGAGGGAACCACCTGCATCTGAATATACCGATACTAGATCAAGGCCTTGTGCCAATTGCGAAAGATTCGAGCATGATGCCATGCACTACTGGTTGTGAAGATGGTTGACTTACCAGCAACCTTACACTTAGCCTTACTATCCAAGAATCAGGCAGCCATACTTTAGAAGGGGAGCCCCTTTGGCTCTGCCCACACCTAATGATTCAAAGCCAGCCACTCCAAGGATAGACATCAACACAACATGGATCCCTAGACCACCAAGACCTATCATGAGACCGATCCCCCAAGTGAAGCTCTGTTGTACTTTGTGGAGGAAGAGGTATACCTGAACCCTTATGTTTGTTATGACAAAGAGGGTAATCCCATATTGATAGACTATAGACATGTGCTAGTCATGGCCTTAGGTAGAGAGAGAACTAGAGGCCTAGGAGGAGCTCAAAACTAGGAGCCCATAGCATGCTAGATGTGTGGCCATCCAGGGCGTATCTCATCCCGCTACACTGAAAAGGAGCAAGCAAATAGAGAGAAGGTTGACTTGAGGTGCCATACCATCTGTGCCGCTCGGACTCTTTTGTGTCGAGTCACTTGACAGTAATGCCACACCTATCTCCATAAATGTCATGATGCGAGCTCAAACAAAGTAGGATGATATCTCATTACTTGGACCAAGCAACATATATGCATCTTCTATAGGGAAGAAGAGTCGACAAAGGAGAAAAAAGAGGATCGAGGAAAAAATAACACTCAGGTTAGAGAGTGAGACCACATTAACAAAAGGAAAATAGGTCACTAATGTTGAAGTAGGAACATCTGCTCTTAGGACAAGAGAGAAGGGAAGCGTTAGGTTTGGAGAGTGCCCTAATCCCAACCAGCAACTGATGGCGGTTGTGGATAAGGTCAAGGAATGGATAAAGGAAGCATAAGCTCACTTGCAAGAAGCTGAACCTATCATTGAGGATGGGAGCAATGAACTCTCAACAACCACAAGCCCACTAGTCTCTCACATATATCAAAGAGCAAGAGGGGCAACACCACCACATGAACAGTTGCATAGGCAAAATGAGGGTGCCATGACTAGGCAAATAGCTCAACAGCATTGGCAAGGAGCCCATGAAGCTGAGGAAGGAAAGACAAAGGGAAAATTGCTAGCCACACTAATAACAACTCCTGTGACATTGTCGTTAGGAGGATTACTTAGGCAAAACTCCGCACTTTGGCAATAATTGAAGCAATGGGTAAAACACAGTAATGAACATAAACCGTAAGACTTCTTGGATCATGATGCCATGAGACATGTACCAAGCCTAATGCTAAATCTAATGTCTAAGTCTCCACAACAAGTGAATGCCTTTTGGAAAGGCATTGAGAGGCACACAATCTTACCTATCATTGCCTTGCGAGATACAATGTGAAAGGGGATAGTAGACATAGGAGCAGGGGTCAGTGTACTTCGTCACACAATCCTGCAAGCTTGGGGAAATCCACTGGTGGAAATCACATGGTTCAATGTCACTCTAGTAAATGGGATGAAGCTTAGACCTTTCGGAGACTTGAAGGATTGGACTCTAAAGATAGCATGAATCCAATTCCTTGTGAACTTCATAGTTATGAAGGGAGTGGGTTATGATATCCTACTAGGCAGGCCTTGAGATGAGGAATGCCAGAGTGATAGATGACTCGGGTAATAGCATGATATTCTTGGGAAATAGATCAGAAGCATTCCAAGTAGAGATTAACACTTGGAAAACCTAATCTATGGACCTAGATGCCATCTCTTCCCTGCTAAAGGGTGAGTCAAGGGTGTGAGGTGCCCGCCCATTGGCTTTCCAAGCACTCTTTTAGCGGTCTATCAAGAAACAAATCTAAGCATCGCTACTCGGCACTCCCATGGAATGTTTCGAGTTTTATCACCTAGAGTTTCCCAATCCGCCTCGCAACGAAATGTTCACGGCCAAACCCACTAGGATCGACCTGAAATTTGGGCTCCTAGTGGCCAAGGTCTCCTAACAGCATTCTAGTGTCAGATCCTGGACATCCTACTTTATGTAGAGATACCCAAGTTGAAGCAGACCCATGCCGCACTTGGTTCAAAGAGAATGGGAAATGAGAGGGATGCGCCACTCAATCTCTCTGCCCATAGGGCATAGTCCCATTCCGGTCCCCTAAAACGGCATGAATCGGGGTTCTATCCTAACAATTTCTAAAGGTTGAATGACGGTAAAATCTTGTGAGAAGCCTTTCAGTTCTATGGGACCACCCTGCCATAGAACGGGCTCATCGAGGGTTCCACCCACCCACTTCTCTTAATCGCTTTAGTTTTCTAATTAGGTCCTACCAAATTTATGTGTGACACTTGAAGTCAGCTTCATTAATTAAGCCTTTTAGGGAACAGGGTTCGTTCGCATAACTTACAACAGAGACACAAAAATAGAGTAAAGCAATCTATTGACAAACAAGTTCAAACAAGTTCTTTAACTTATCTTCAAGTTAATCTTTGTCTCCCGCCCATACAGGAGAAATTATGTATCCCTTCTATCCAACAGGAGTATCCCTTCTGCCCTGCAAAAGTAACTGGTCCAAATCACATGGCACCGCAAACTCAATCCTTTATCTAGAATAGGATCTCCTAACATACCCAGACATTGGGGGCCACAGAGGTCTTCAACTCCATTCTAGACCTAGCAACGGGTGTCCAGAGCTCCAACTGAAACGCAAGCTGTCTAGGAGCGAAACATCATTCTCGTGGTTGGCCTTTTCACCACTCGAACTTCGGCCCATGAATTGAGCAGTGCCCTCTTTGGGTTAATCCGCGGTGCGATCATGGAGGTGATCCACCCATGCAAAATATCATTCCTTAATTAAATCCTTTAAGAATCAAGCACAAACAAGGCATTTAGCTCTAATATCATTTTCCAAGAAAACATTCCTTTATTCCCATGGCAACTTGTCATCACAGACCCTTGCCATGCATTTACCATAAATCACAAGCACTTGGAATAATCATCCAAACAACAACTAACAACTAGTTCAATGTAAAAGCATTCAGGATGTTGTTCAATTAACCAACAAAACCAATTGCATTCTTTCCAAACAATGCAATAATAGAAAATATAACATTTCCATCATATATTTGCTCTCCCCTTTGGGATCTAAGAGCAATACTATGCAAAAATATTTTTTAATACTTCCTTCCTTCGGCTAGGGCATATGTTAAGGGTTCAAACACTATTCATGATGTAAGTTCTATAGGTCACTTACCTTGATTGATAACCCAACCCTGAATTTGGATTGGTAAAAGTCATTGTTATCCGACGGATCTCAAGACATCTTAGTTTTAACCCTTATGATTAATTTCTTGTACTAGCTCTTAGTCAAGTCATGAGGCAAATAGGAAATTATCCTCATATATCAAAATATGTTATAGGCATAATGTGTAAATACTTGATAAGGTAAGTGCAAGATTATCTCAAGTAATTAGACTCCAGCAGGCCTTGCCTTGAGCTAGAATCTAGTTTTTCTTAATATTTGGGCTCTTAGGCTAAGTACTTTTGAAGTATCTAAACTAGTACTTCTATTCACGATTCTTAATGTCATATTCTTTTAGCAATTATGCTATTTATAACCCTTGACTATGCTTTAACCTAGTACTTGTATGCACAATCTTTTAATGTCGTTCTTTTAATGACTATATCCTTCATAATCCTTGACTAATTCTTCCTTGTAATTGCTCTATCAACGAATAAGCCATATGCAACTAGGTGCAATTAACTTTCCTTGATATATGCACTTCACAAGCTCCATCTTACGAATATGTGAGATGAAATGATCTATACTCGTGCATCATAGTATGGGCTTAACGTATCTCATACGAGAATCAAGGCAAGCATCTATCAATTTGAAAATACATTACTTATGACCGGTACCGTAGTTGGATTGACAGTGATGCCTTCGCCTGAAGCTTCATTGTTGGTAATAGGATTGCCATCCACACGTGACATTGTTCGCTTGTTGGGGGCCATCGTCCGCAAGTAGACTCAAGGGATTAAGAAGGCAGAATAGATTCGAGATGGGAGAGAATAAGGGAAGTTGGCTAAGTCGAGGACCGGAATAGAGGGAATTGAGCTAACTCTCTCCCTTGCAACCTCTCGGGGTAACTCTTCTCTCTCTCTCTCTCTCTCTCTCTCTCTCAAGCTCTCTTTCAAGCTCTTCCTCACAATCTCTTAGAGGGGTATCCTTCTCTCTACCTCTCTCTCGGAACCTCTCGGGGTCTCCTTATGCTTCCTTGTGCCTCCCCATGCCTCATATTTATAGTGAATTAGAGAAGAGGGCTTATGGCTGAGAAGTGGAGTTCTTTGTGGAGGATCTTGGAAAGATCAGTGATCTGATGCTCAAATCATAAATCTGATGGTTCCATTGGCTCTCCAAAAGGGGGGTTAAAACCCCAAGATGTTTATTTAGAAAGCTGTCAGTTCACTCCTTCTTCTTTCTCTATTTGAAGTGATGTCTACTGCCTGTAGAGTGCGATCGCGGCGCGCGCGATTTCGCAAATCCTCTCTTTATTTTTTTCTTTTTATAAAATCTCCAAACTAACTAAATCATCACTTGCCTTTTCTTTTAAATAACATCTAGTTCTAGAAATCTCCATATCTTTTTAGGATAATATCTAAAATATACTAGTTTTGCCCAAAATCTAATATTTTTGGACCATCCAAACTATACACATTAATATTAGTGATTAATATAGCTCATAACTCTCGTTCGCGTTGTGACTTACGTGAAGGGTGGCTATGGTCCTTGTTAATCTGAGAAAAATATCAAATTTACGACTCTAAAATTTTTAATATATATTTTTAGTTAAATAAAAATCATTAATTATTAATGTTAGTTAGTTTTTACACCTTAGTTAGTATTTAGTTAGTAATCTTACTAACTTATTATTTGACTAACTAACTTTCGAACTAACCAACTAACTTTGGTGATTTATAACTCCAGCATTGCTGAAAATTGTTGGCATTATCATGTCTGCACTTATCATTGTTCATACAATTGGTTCTCCTCTTGCATGCTAGAGTTCATCTATAGCTATAGGGCATTTGAAGCCCATCATATAAGCTTTCTCTTGATAAATTTTGAGCCCAGATATTACATTGTGCAAGCTACTACAATAGAAAAACTAGTCCTATCCTGAAACCCTAAACAGAGACTCCATAGCCATTTTGCTTCAAGCTTTTTTCCACTTCATTTTCTCACTATTCTCAGCTCAACTAACCCTCTGTTACTCAGATATGATCAATTCCCAGCAAGTTAACCCTCAAGAAGAAGATTTGGAGTAGTCCACCTGAAGATCAAGCATCATCAAATTTTTCACAAGTTGTATCTTTTTTATACTAATTTGGTGCTTCTTGGCACTTGGGTTTTTTTGGCACATTCAAGATCATCTAGTTTGTTGGTTTTACTTCAGTTATTGAAATGAAAAACATGAAGATTTTTAATATGGTTTCCCAATTTATTAAATCCCTTATAAGCCTCAATCCCATTGTAAAAGGATAGACACTGCCCGAGTATACTCGCAGTAAGACCTCCTTCAAAATGTCTGAACTTGAGCAAATAGCCAAATTCAATGGTGAAGGCTTTCATGCCTGGAAAGAAAAGACAATGTACCATCCATGAGGAAAGACCTTTAGGATCTATTTGAGGATGATATGGGAGATGCAAATGGCAAGAAGGAAGATAATGAAGACTGGTTTGTTGAAGAAGTCCAGACAAAAGAGTGGAAAAAGATGAACAACAAAGCTCTAGGAATCATTGCCTAGGGACTATCTGATGATGTATTGCACCATATCTCCATGGGATGATCTTGATAGGATCCTTGGAACTCAAGGTGAAAACTCAAAAGTAAATTTTCTCATGCATTTCTATAAGCTAGATGTAAAGGATAGTTCTTCTATAACCATGCACATTAACAAGTTTAAGAGCCTAAAAACTCAACTTGCAACTTTAAAGAAGAACATAGATGAGGATGAAGCCATAACAATGCTACTAGCAAGTGTAAATCAAGAACCATATGAGAACCTTATGTCTACCCTAAGTAATGTTCCTAATCTCTCACTTAAAGATATTGAACATTCTCTACTTGATAGAGAAAGTAAACTTAAAAATAAGGATGCAAAAGAAATCATCTCGAAGGATAATCTCTTGTACACCAAGGAAACTTATCAAGCAAAGGGATGTGGAAGAGGATTCAACACCAAAAATAAGGATTGGGTTACATGTCATTATGGTGGTAAGACTAGGCACATGGCCAGTGAATGTTTCCACATAAAAGAGCACAATAGGTGCAAAATGGTAACCATTAAAATCAATTCATGGATGAAGAAGATGGAGAAGATGCTTCCACTATTAACAACAACTCTAACAAATTGTTTTGAAGAAATTTTCATTAGTGGATCTTGTGTTTTCATAGAGTGTATTTGCTTTGTAAAAAAAAAACCTTGCCAAAGATGTAAAGTTTCAAGCTTTAACGTGACTAGGCTGCCTATGAGCTAGTCTCCCAAGGTATGTCATCATGTGGGGGGAAGCAAAGCCAACAAGTGTAGGAACTCATCATTTGAGGGGGGTGTTGAAAGATATAACAAATTATGTATGCCCTAGGAAGAGATACTTTGTATCCCATAAGCACAGTGAGGAGAGTGGAACAACCCAAAGGCTATATAAGCATGTACTTGGTTCTTATTTCAATGCAATGATATTGTACTTTGTACTTCCAATCTGTGCCCTTTTCATGTCCTACTCAAGATTGTGTTTATGAGTCCAAGCACTTAATCTTGGATCCTAATTCACTTGAGTAATAGTCATTGTCTCTTGTGTCTATGTCATCATGAATTATGTCTATGTATTCTATCCTCCATAGCTAAACCATGCTCAAGATATGTGTTTCTCAACAAAGTTTTGTGTGAAGTACAATTGTATTTTAGGGTAGGTTGTGTAAAGGAATGGGATAGCCACAGACTTCTCTAAATTCAAGGTGATTATAGACCTTCCCCCTCCGACCAACTTCAAGGGAGTTCAATGTTCCTTAGGCCACACAGGATACTACCAATGATTTGTACTAAACTATGTATTGATTGTTAGACCTTTGTACAAGCTATTAATAGTATTCAAGTGGATTGAAGAATGTTAACAAGCCTATGAAAGGCTTAAACAAACTCTAACTTCAGGGCTCCTATCTTAAGAGCCCCAAATTGGTCCATTACCTTTCATGTGCACATTGATGCATCAAAATTTTCCATGGGGCAATGTTTTGCCAACCTAGCAAACATAACCTAGACTATCCAGTGAGCTTTGCTAGCAGAAAACTCACTGAGATAGAACTACTCCACAACAAAGAGGGAAGGGTTAGCCATGGTGTTTGCTGTAAAGAAGTTTAGAAACTTTCTTCTAGCGACACCCTTTACCTTCTTTGTGGATCATCAAGCATTGCTTTTTCTTGTGAACAAACCTTGTACAAAAGGACGCATTGCTCGATGGTTGCTTTTGCTTTTGAAATTTGACTTCTCTGTCATCGTACGTAAGGGAAATAGCATTATATGGCAAATCATATGTCTCGCATACCCACAGGAGAAGTCATTGGATAGGAAATCAGTGTAACGACCTACCAAATGCACATCTTTTTAGAATGTCTAGTAGAACGAGATTTGTTTAGAGTAGACCTCACACCATATTGGGTGGATGACATAGTTCACATCATCGAGAACTGATTGCCGAAACAACCCATAGAAAAAGCTAGGTTAAAAAGTCTAATCTTGAATGTCCAATACTATCAATTAATTGCAGGTCAATTATATCAATTAGGATAGAATGGACTCTTAAGAAGATGTGTCTGTGAACACAAAATGTATGATGTGCTCAAGGAAGCACATGGTGAGGTTGTTGGAGCACATTTCAGTGGAGACACTATAGCACGCAAGGTACTCTAGTCTCAACTATGGTGGCTAACACTATTTGCAATGTAGCTAAGCTTGTGAAGCATTGTGATGAGTGCCAACAAACCAAAGTCCCTATTTGTAATGATAAAATGGAGTTGATGTTGAGATATCGAGCTCCACTCGTGATATGCCAGGGCGACCGTTGTGCATTTATGTCACCACTTGTCAGTTGCAGATGTGGTTGGTACACCACCCATGAATAATAGCTAGATGACAGCTATCCTTATCTACTCTAGTTTGTGGCTCAGTTAGTATGCCACCTTAGTTATTTGAGTTTGGTTTGAGACCCATATATAGGGTTCTTCTATTTCTTTGTATTAGAGTTCTTTTTTGGCTTACACAACTAAGAAGAGGAAAAACTGTTTTCAGCCTCCACCTTTGTGTGTATTCCCCCATTGTGCAAGCAAGAAAGCTACAAGTGAGACTCCTTACTTCTCTCCCACAATCTTGACATGGTATCAGAGCCTTGTTCGTGGTAAGGAGCTCAAGAAAGCAAGCCAGGTTCGGGATGTTCTGGTAAGAGGATCAGTGTTGCTTTCATTCTTCTATTTTGGGAGCAAGTCTCTGCAGGTAGCACAGCCGGGAAGTGCAAGAGTGCATTGTCTCACGTTGAGACGCCCTTCGCGGTGAAGCAAGAGGGCAGTATATGCTACGGGATAGGGCTTTAGCCCTTGCTGACCCTGTTTTTTTTATTTGAGGCCATTTCGGGGCCTGTTTTGGAGGCAGAAGTCTTCTGCATGCACTCAGGAAAAGGCTCAGTTTTATGCTGTGCAACCACTGTTCTACAGGTTGGTGAAAAGTTACTGTAGAAATTGCATCGTATGCCTGTGCGCAGAGACATTGGGAGTTACAGAATCATCCTTGGTTCCTGTTTATGCAAAATCGTCACTAGGAAGTGACTGTGTGGTCAAATATCACTTTCGCCAGTTTTGCAGATTTGCCCTTGTGAGGCTGAAGCTGTGTTTTTTGCAGTGACAGAATTCTTTGCAGTGTTCTGTAATGGCGTCTGATTCTCTTTCACAGATTGTAACTGAAAAGCTTGACAAGAACAACTTCTAGGCATGGAAGTTTAGAATGACGAATTTCCTTATGGGAAAAGGATATTGGGAATTTGTTGCAGGAAATAAAGAAGAACCAGTTCTTCCTGATGTTCCCAATCAATAGCAAATGCTGGCATTTAAAGCATGGCATGAGAGAGCCAAGAAAGTTATGTACTGGCTGTCTATCAGTATTTCAGACTCTATGATTGTGCATATTCAGGATGTAAGTACGCCAAAGGAGGCATGGGATACTTTGTCAAAAATGTATAGCACAAATACGCAAGCCAGGAAAATGCAGCTCAAGCAAGAGTTGCATAACATGCAAAGAGAAAGTATGAGCATCAATGACTACCACATGAAGGTGAAGAAGATTGCAGATGCACTTGCTTCCATTGGGTCGCTAGTGGAAGATGATGATTTCGTTTCTGTGACCTTGAATGGTCTCGAAAAGGATTATGTACAGTTTCGGGCATCCATTTCAATTCGTGAAAGATTTCCTGATTTTGAGGAGTTGATTGCTCTTCTAATTTCTGAGGAGCAGAGAAATGGTGGTGCATCTTCTTCAGGAGGAACTTCTAAAGAAGTTGTCTTCTACTCAAATGCTGGAAGAGGTAGAGGCAGAGGTAGAGGAGGCCGATCTGGAGGCCGTGGTAGAAATCAAAATATGCAGCAAACTCAAGAAAACCAGTCCTATGGAGGAGGACGTGGTAACTCTAGAGGCAGGGGGAGCCAAAGAGGTCGTGGTGGATGGCAAAGAGGCCAAAATACAAACAGTAATGTTGAATGCTACTACTGTGGTAAAATGGGTCATATGGCTAAAGACTGCTATAAAAAGCAGAATGACATCATGAATGGAAAATTGCAACAAGGGAATTATGCATCTTCTAGTAGATAGGGTGATGACAGAAATGAGCATTTGTTTATGGTACAACACATGAACAATTCTGTGACAAGTGCAGAAGAAAGCAACGATGTATGGTATGTTGACTCAGGTGCATCAAACCACATGACAGGTCATGCAGAATGGATGGAGGATGCAAGGAAAATGGAAAAACCAGGATTTGTGGAGACTGGTGATGATACTGCACATCTATTGTGTAGATTGGAAAAATTTCTTTGTCTATGCAGGATGGAAAAAAGAAATACTTGTCCGATGTATTTCATGTCCCGAATATCACCAAGAATTTGGTTTCTGTTGTTCAAATGGTTGAGCAGGGCTTGCAGGTCAGATTTAATCCTCATGGATGCTTTGTTGAGGATATGAAAAATAAAGGTCGCTTGATAGCAAAAGGAAAGAAGAAGGGCAGAATGTTTACGTTGGATGCAGGCATGCCTGAATTGAGTGTAGCAATGTTTGCACATGGGACCGGTGTAGTTGCAGATATTGATATCTGGCATAAACGTATTGGTCATGTTAATGTATAGCGACTTAAATCAATGCAGGCCCAAAATATTGTTGCAGGATTGAATAAATTCAAGGTTGCAGAAATGCATAAAGTATGTGAAGCCTGTCAGTTTGGAAAACAGGCAAGGAAACCATTTCCTAGACATGTTCAAGAGAGTAAGAAGCCATTGGAATTAATCCACTCTGATGTGTGGACTACTAAAGCTACATCTCTTGGAGGCTTCATTATTTTGTCACTTTTATTGATGACTATAGCAGAAAAGTTTGGGTGTATTTTATAAAAAAGAAAAGTGAAGTTTTTGGGCATTTCAAAACTCTTAAAGCTATGGTTGAAAAAGAAACAGGCCTGCAAATAAAATGCCTAAGGTCAAATGGAGGGGGAGAGTACCTCTCAAATGAGTTTGCAAGGTTCCTGCAGGAGCATGGCATAAAGCAGCAATATTCATGCAGTCATACCCCACAACAAAATGGAATTGCAGAAAGGAAAAACAGGCATATTGGAGAGGTATCTCGTGCCATGCTCAATGAAAAAGACCTGCCAGATTTTTATTGGGCTGAGGCAGTTGCTACAGCAGTCTACATAATGCACAGGACTCCCACTGTAGCAATACATGGGATGACTCCAGAGGAGAGGTATACTGGTAGGAAACCAGATATTTCTCATTTGAAAATTTTTGGTTGCATTGCCTATGTTCATGTGCCAGATGAGTTGAGATCCAAGTTGGATCCAAAAGCTGAGAAGTGCATCTTTATTGGTTACTCTCTGTAGTAGAAAGGGTATAGATGCTATAACCCTTCTACTCGTAAGTTTACAGTGAGTAGAGATGTTGTTTTTTATGAGAGTAGCTGGTATAAACCAGTAAATGTGATTGATGATGTAGATGCACAAAATGGTAATGCTGCACAGAATTCACAGCAGCAGTCACAAAATATTAGTGGACGTGGAGTGTCCTCTAGCAGTGGTTTATATTCTTCGCCATGGACATGCAGATTGAGATCAGGAGAATCTCCGCAAAACAATGCAGATAGTGGTATGCAGGTTTCACGAAAAGGAAAAGAGAAGGTAGATCAGCCCATATTTGATGTGAATGCAGGTCACTCTTATGTAGATGGTGAATCCAGTGGCTCAGAACAGAGTATTGATGATGAGTTGGGTATTCCTTCTATTGTTACACCTGGAGTAAGGAAGATCAGGGATGTTTTGAGAGCACTTGGGAGTGAACCTACTTTGCGCAGGTCTACTAGAGCTAGGTATCCTATGGATAGGCTGAAATATGATGGATTTACAGCCATTCACTATGCATATATGGTTAAAGTGATACAAGAACCAGAACCCACTTCTTTTGAGCAAGCCATGGGAAAAGAAAAATGGGAGAAAGCCATGGATGAAGAAATGGATGCCTTGGAAGCAAATGCTACATGGGAATTGGTACCTTTGCCTAAAGGTAAGAATGCAATTGGCTGTAAGTGGGTTTATAAGGTGAAGCACAATGTAGATGGTTCTGTGAACAGATACAAGGCAAGATTAGTAGTCAAGGGGTATGCACAAACATATGGCATTGATTATGAAGAAACATTCAGTCCGGTTGCAAGGATGGCAACCGTAAGAGCAGTCATTGGTATGGCTGCATCAAAGGAATGGTCTTTACATAAGATGGATGTAAAGAATGCCTTCTTGCATGGTGATTTGCAAGAAGAGGTCTATATGGAGCAGCCACCAGGTTATGTGCATGCTGTTCATCCTGAGTTTGTTTGCAGGTTGAAGAAAGCCTTGTCTGGCTTGAAGCAAGCACCTAGAGCATGGTCTGACAAGATAGGACAGTATCTTGTCACTATTGGCTTTCAGATTTCCAAGGAAGATTTCTCACTTTATGTGAGAAAAACAGAGAAAGGTATTATGCTGCTTGTCATTTATGTTGATGATTTTATTATCACAGGTGACAGTGATGAAGATATCCTTCATGTGAAAATACTATTGAAGCAGAAGTTTGAGATGAAGGATTTGGGAGAGCTGCGTTATTTCTTCGGCATTGAGGTGATTAGATCACCAAGTGGGATATGGCTCTTACAGAGGCAATATGGATTGGACATGCTGTCCAAATATGGGATGACAGGCTGTAAGCCGATTTCAGTTTCTTTGGAGCAGAATGTGAAGCTAAGCGCAGATGCAGGTGAGCTTCTGGAAGACCCTACTATGTACAGACGCATAGTAGGAAGTTTGATTTATATGACTATTACCAAGCCAGATTTGAGCTATGCTGTTGGATTGGTAAGTCAGTTTATACAGGCTCCAAGGAAACCACATTTAGATGCGGCTAGATGCATACTCAGGTATGTGAAGTCCACATTGCAGTATGGACTACTTTATGAGACTGGGGTTCAGATACAGTTGCATGGATACACTGATGCTGATTGGGCTGGTAGTATTTCTGATAGACGATCTACCAGTGGATATGTGTTCTCTTTTGGGAGTGCTGCAGTCACTTGGAGCAGCAAGAAACAGCCTACAGTTGCCTTTCGAGCACAGAGGCTGAGTACAGGGGCGCAGCAATGGCTGCATGTGAGGTAGCTTGGTTGCATAAGCTACTTTATGATATGCATCAGCCTACAGATGGGCCACTTGTCATTTATTGTGACAACATGAGTAGTATACACTTGGCAAATAACCCAGTCTATCATGCTAGAACAAAGCACATTGAGGTGCATTATCACTATGTGCGAGAGAGAGTTTTACTGGG
Source organism: Lygodium microphyllum (assembly GCF_053477565.2). Lineage (NCBI taxonomy): Eukaryota > Viridiplantae > Streptophyta > Polypodiopsida > Schizaeales > Lygodiaceae > Lygodium > Lygodium microphyllum. The sequence goes on from NC_141145.1 coordinate 949,773, forward strand.
TCTTATTGATCTAGTTTATGTCAGCACAGAGAATCAGGTAGCTGACATATTCACGAAGGCATTGGGCGCAGAGGAGCTGCGCAAGTTCAGAGACCTGCTTGGTGTGCAAGAATTGGGATTGAGCTCGAGGGGGAGTGTTGAGATATTGAGCTCCACTCGTTATATGCCAGGGTGACCGTTGTGCATTTATGTCACCACTTGTCAGTTGCAGATGCGATTGGTACATCGCCCATGAGTAATAGCTAGATGACAGCTATCCTTATCTACTCTAGTTTGTGGCTCAGTTAGTATGCCACCTTAGTTATTTGAGTTTGGTTTGAGACCCATATATAGGGTTCTTCTATTTCTTTGTATTAGAGTTCTTTTTTGGCTTACACAACTAAGAAGAGGAAAAACTGTTTTCAGCCTCCACCTTTGTGTGTATTCCCCCATTGTGCAAGCAAGAAAGCTACAAGTGAGACTCCTTCCTTCTCTCCCACAATCTTGACAGTTGATCCCAGTGATTACACGCCAACCATTTGAGAAGTGGGGAATTGACTTCATTGGTACAATTAGCCGTGCAACACAATACTCCCAATTCAAGTACATCATTGTTGCCATAGACTACCTCACCATGTGGGTGGAAGCTCAAACAACTCATAAAAATGATGCTAGGACCATGGCCAAGTTCCTTTGGGAGCAAGTAATCTCACTGTTCAGTTGCCCCATAGACTTGGTCAGTGACCAAGCACACACTTCATCAGTGAAATGATCACTCTTGTTATCCACCTTCTCAATAATCCATAGAAAGTTCTCACCATATTGTCCTCAAGCCAATAGTTAAGTTGAATCCACAAACAAGATCTTGGTGAGTGTTCTAACAAAGATAGTATTTGCTTCGCATAGTGACTAGGACAACAAGCTCATGGCAGCTTTATGGGCGTATGGGATGGCCTATAAAATAGCCATAGGATAGACTCCATTCAGATTAGCCTATAGAACCAAAGCTATTCTACTAGTAGAGTTATTTATTCCAAGCTTGAGAATAGAAAACGAAGAGAGATGGAAGGGCCAAGAAGCATGGACAAATTGGTTGGTTGACCTAGAATGTCTATTTGAGATTCGTCTCATTGCAACCCATGCTCTAATTTGTGAAAAGGCATGACGTAAGTGTTGGCTTGACAAATAAGTCAAACAACGAGACTTTAGAATGGAGACCTAGTCTTGATGTGCTCTATCAAGGGACACAAGAAAAAAATGAAATTCAGGGGATCGAGACCGTTCAAGGTTTGCAATATCAATAGAACAAGGAATGTGGAACTTGGAACCCTAGCAGGAGAGTACATAGGTTTTTTCAATGAAAGTCACATAAAAAAGTATTACCCTCCATCATATCCACTTAATGAACCTCTGAACATAGAATCACCGATGAACGTGAGGGTTGCAACCATCACTGAACTCAAGGAGGTGGATGAAGAAGTAGTAGCACCAGCCTACCTGCAAATAATCATAGCCACCCAAAAGGCATGCACCCTTGATGCATTAATTGATAAGGGATCCAACTCAAATATCTTAATGCATGAACACTAGACCGCTATATGGGTAAACCCCAATTGTAACCAACCAATGTGAAACTTAGCCTGTTTGGGGGGTAGTCCTATCCACTCTTGGGGAAATGCAAACTAAGGATTTCTATCGAGACTAAGAGCCTATCCATCGTCTTTTAAGTGCTACCTAACAAGCAAAGTATTGGTAAGGAATCATTGCTGGGGCATGTGTTCAAAAAACAAGTTCATTGTAATGTTGACTACGACTCACAACGCATCCACCTTGCGATTAACTTGTGCCTAAGGTGCCTACAGCTTGTTGAGGCTTTTCAAGAGGGCTCTTTGTCACTTGAATGGGTTTTGTGGCATGAGCATTCAGTGGAAGAACAAAAAAAAACCCAAAAATGTGGGTAGATCAGATTGCACCTATTTTGGAGGACTGACACGAGTGGACAACATCAAGACACAAACACAAAGCCATTGCTTGTCTTGATTAAACGGTCATTGTCATGGGCATCATTGAGTTTGAGGTGTAGCTCATTATCTTAGCCATTGGTCACTTAAAAATACTTGCCATAGAGCTTGTTTGAATCAGCCTAAAGTCAATGTGATTATGCATATCTATACCTACTCCAGAATGGATAAATGGACAGCTTGAAGGGTTGATATGATGAAGGTTATGTAGCTCAGTAAGGAGCTAATCAAAGAAAGCATTATTGGCAGCACTAATCATAATAGGAGCAGTCCCCATTTGAACCTAGAAGCCATTGTAAATAGGTTGAAACTATGCATGTACCTGCTTGGAATTGTGGCGAATATTCAGACTTGAAATGCTTGTGTTGGGCACAGACAAGTACATATGATATCTAAAATTGTAGGTTGAATTCTGTCATTGAATATATGAGAGCTTACACTTAAAGTTTTGGATCATCCTGACAACTTTGGTACCCTTAAATGCTTGGATGTTGGTCCATGAATGTAAGATGTTTTGTGGATATAAATGAGCATTAAATACTCTGATCTGGACTAAAATATTGTGAGTTATAATAGTGGACTGATCGTAAACAGCCTTTGGGAAGAATATTTGGCACTGCTACTTGCATAGTGTGCAAGCATTGATGCTTGTCTGATTATGTATTGAATCCCTGATGTAATGGGACATGTTTATGATGTCTTGAGGATGTTTTGGGCTGAGAGTACCTCCATTTGCATAGGGACTTGATTGGTGGTCATTACAAACTGTTTATTGTTACATAGCTTGGTTGCATACAAGATATGCACGAGATGGAGTCTTTATGAACATGCCATCATGTCTAGATGTTTTTGCCACATGTTTGGGGATGTTTTTGACATGTTTGTGAGTTGAAGTGCACTGATTATTTCATATATTTAATGTCAAAAATTTTTGGGCTGAAATTGTCATACACAGTTTACTTGGTTTGTAGGTAGTCAGACACCGTCCAATTCAGACTACATTGAATTCACAGGGTTGCAGAGATGGAAAATGCTGAATACATAGTGTTCTCTAATTCAGATTGAATTGAATACATAGAGTTGCAGAGATGGCAAATACTGAAAGGACTGATAACATAACTCAAATAGTGGGTGACAAATTAAACAACAGCAACTATGCTCTCTAGAAGTTTAGGATGGAGAATTTTCTCATTGGCAAGGGTTACTATGACTTGGTTATAGGTGCAAAGGCTAAGCCCAAACTCCCCGACAAGAATGCAACTCTTGATTAGCTTAGGGAACATTGAGCATGGATTGAGAGAGCTCGTAGGATACTGCATTGGCTATCCCTATGTATTTTTGATGTTGTGGTTATGCAAATCATAAATTGCAGCTCATTGAAGGATGCATGGGATATTTTGATGAGATACTATGGTACTACCACTAGTGCTAGAAAAATACAGTTGAAACAAAAGTTTAACACAATGGACAGGAAAGGATGGTCCATTCAGGACTATGTGACAGAGATAAAGATTATTATGGATTAGCTAGCATCCATTGGGGCTAAGGTAGATGATGAGGATTTGGTGGCTGTGACCCTAAATGGTCTAGGGCCAAAATATAAGTCCTTTGATATGTCAATTTTAGTTAGGGCTGAAATGCATGACTTTAGTAAACTTGTATCCTTGCTTATCCATGAAGAAGTGAAATTGGGTTTGGCTACGAGCTTTAGTAGCTCTAAAAGCAAAGATGCATCTTTTTACTCTAATTAGAGAGGCTGTGGTTATTATGGTAGACATTCTAGCTATGATATGGAAACTTAGGAGCATGCATCTTAGCATGGACAAGGTCAGTAGGGATTTGCTGGTAGAGGTGGTGGATACTCTTGTGCAAGGGGGATATCTTAGTCCAAGGGTAGAGGATCCTGGGATACTTAGTCTAGTCATGAAAATGCAAACAAGGATAAAGATTGCCATTAGTGTGGCAAGCATGGCCACATTGCAAAAAAGTGTTGGAAGAAGCAAGCCGATCAGAAGGGTAGACAACAAGGTCATTATGCATCTTCTAGTCATGTAGAGCCTAAGATTGGTAAGAGACTCTTTGCTATGACTCATGTATAAAACAAGGGCAAGGGCAAGTAGCAAGGAAAGTCTAGTGATGTTTGGTATATAGATTCTAGTGCCTCAAACCACATGACACCATATGGCGAGTGGTTTGCTAAGTTGAAATCAGGTGCTAATGACTATGTATGTACTGGAGATGATTCTCAGCATGACATAGCACACACAGGGATTGTTCCTTTGGTTATGCCTGATGGCATGAAAAAGTACTTGCATAATGTATTGCATGTACAATCGATCACCAAGAATTTGTTATCTATAGGTCAAATGGTTGAATAGAACCTGTAGGTATAATTTAATAGAGATTGCCACTTCATAGAGGGCTATGGTGGCAGAGGATGTAGGTTGGTTTAGGCATTGAAGTTATGCGCACACCTCATGGGATATGGATGATACAAAAATAGTATGCATAGAAAATGTTGGAGAAGTATGGCACGTTGGAATGCAAACCCATGGACACACAACTAGAGCAAAATGTAAAGCTGGTAGTTGATATAGGAAATTTGATAGAGAACGTGACTATAGATACATGGTTGGTAGTCTAATCTATCTCACTATCACTATACCGGACTTGTTATGAAATTGGTTTGATAAGACAATTTATGAAGTAGCCAAGGAAACCTCACTTAGATGATGTGAGGAGGATTTTGAGATATGTGAAGGGTACATTGCCTTATGGGCTATTCTATGAGCATGGTAAGCTTGTTGACCTTATAAGTTATTGTGATGCAGTTTGGGCTGGTTGTATGTATGACATGAGATCAACTAGTGGATATGCATTTGGTCTACAAAGTAGCATGGTCAATTGGAGTAGTAAGAAACAACCTACTGTGGCTCTCTCAAGTACAAAAGCAGAATACAAAGGTGCATCATTGGGTGCATGTGAGGCTGCTTGGCTAGTTAAGTTGATGGATGACTTGGGGATTTGTGTGGATAAATCAATCAAGCTGTATTGTGATAACATGATCAGTGTGCTCCTAGCAAGAAATCCAGTTTATCATGCTAGGCCAAAGCACATAGTGATAAATTACCATTTCATCAGGGAAATGGTCCTTGGAGGCGTGATAAACCTCATACATGTGAAGATTGAAGAGCAAGTGGTAGATATATTTACCAAATCCCTTAGTAGAGATAAGTTCACTCATTTTAGATCATTGCTTGGGATACAGGAAGTGACTTGAGCTTGATGGGGAGTGTTGAGATATGCAAGCTTAGTCTACCTACAACCTACCGACTCTACCTAGCAGTAGATTAATTGGATGACATGTGTGTGAAATAAGTTGCGGTGACTTAGCTAGTACAATTAGACTGACTCTTTACACTACTTGGCTTAGGTTGCAGTACATTGTACTTTGTGTTACTTAGTTAGAGTAAGTGTGATGACTAATGAAGAGGAAGAACATTGAGAGCTGTTTGCTCTTTGTTGCCCCTATCTCTCTCTCATCTTTCTAACACTTACTAGTAAGATCCAAATTGATGCACAACTTGAAACAAAGTTTAATGTATTTATAGAGGCAGGAGATGTGGAACCCATTAATGACTTCCCTCTCAAAAATCTTCAATGTTGGCCTAAAAGATTCTAGAATTCAAGTCCACATCCGTTTTGCTAGAAATGACCAAGCTTGATACACCCCAATTGATAGAAGGTACAAGCCACAATTTAAAATTCTTCAAATGCTCAAGGTTGACACACCCCACAATGTAAGTGCCACCTAGGTTTGAAAGGCATAGAACTTAATAGTATGTCAAATGTGATATGTTCAAAGTGTTGTAGGTGTTGTAGACAATCAATAGAAAATTAATTAGCGAAAAATAGGGGGGGAGAGAGAGAGAGAGATGAGTAGAATGAGAGAGAAGAGATTAGGGGTAGAGAAAGAAGAGAGAAAAGAGGGGATAGAGAGAAAGAAAAGAAGAGAAAGGAGAGTGAAATATAAAAGATGAGAGAGGAGAGTAAAATAGAAAAGAAGAGAGATGAGAGGGAGTATTGATGAGAGAGGAGAGAATAGAGAGAAGAATGAGAGAGAAGAGAGGAAGTAGGAGAACAGAGAGGAAAGAGAAAAGAGAAAAAAGAAGGTTAAATATGAATTGAACTTTTAATAGCTTGATAAATTAAATAATTAATCATTTTAATATAAAAAAGAGAGGGAGTAGTAGAGAGAGAAAAGAGAAAAGAGAATAGAGAATAGAGAAAAAAAGAGGAGAGAGCCTAGCATATGTGAAAATAAAAGATAAGACCCAATGGGAGCCAATCCCAATTGATTTGAGGATACACATGATCTATCAAGGGGTATCTAAGTGTACATCTATGGTATATATACACTATTTTGTAAGATAGCTTTTGCTTGGAGATTGTAGCAAAGTAGTTAGAGAGTGGGCTATAAAACATATTGGTGCATCATGACTATCAAGTCCATTAACTTGAAGAATCCTAGGGATAGTTTGTCGATCATATTTGGATTGGCAAGGTCCATGATTAACTAATGGGCAATGATATTATATTTTTTCCCCATTAATGACCATATGATTGCATTTGAGGCATTGTAGATCAAGTCCTCTTGCTCCGTTCATACCAACTAGAGTCAATATTGTCATCACTCCTTGGATTCTAGCTACACTAGTGGTTGAAATCCTGAAGGTGGCAATGTTGCTTTGTCACCACATAAAAAACAACCAGAGAAACCTTCTCTAATCCCTTCCTTAGTTTTCTTCCTAGTTTTGATAGTTCTACCTAATAGTCTCTGCTGATGTTTAGATCCTACTTCCACCTCCTACTCCTTGCCCTTGACCATATACTCACTCTCCCATTCTATGGCATCGAGATGATGGTTTATGAGCCCAATACACATAACATAGAGGAGACCTTATCCCATAGTGATTGCCCCTCCCATAGAGACTACCCATCTACGTTTGAGTCATCTAAACCATATAGGACCAGGATGGTGGTGACTCCTTTTGGTTTCTCCTAAACGATTAGCAGGAATATAAGGTGACTAGTCATGAATAAGGAGGGAAAAAGATTCATCAATTGCATGTATGAGCTTGTTAAGTCTAGATATAGATACAATGTTACTATGCCATGGAAAGAGCAAGATCTCGAGGAAAAAGATCACATCATAAGGACTATCCATAGAGAGTTTCCATAGCTTTGTGTAGAAGATAGATTTTCAGTGGATTATATGTAGACACATATCATGAAACATCTCTCCCACCTTTGCTCAAAGGCATGAGATGCCTACAATAATGGCATGCATTATCCCACCTAGATTGACAAAAGCCAGTGAACATTAGTAAAGGAGGAAATCGAAGAAAATCCTAACAAGTGGAAGTAGCTAAAGGAGGCTACACATGTGTGAGTTGAGTCTAGCTTGACATTATATCTTAGGAGTTGTGGTTATGCCACCTTTAAAAAAATGTTATAATTATATAATTATTTAGTTTATTTATTTTTTATTTGCATATTTAGTTTTTTGAGATGTGTTAATTTATTGCACATGTTGTTCTTACCAGTTCTCATATGTGAGTCATTTGATGTCCAGACTGGAGAGGAAGTGTCGGTAGTAGCATGGTGTGGAGTATCTTGTGAATAAGCTATTCTAGCATGGAGGAGAGATAGTATTCTTTGATTTAATGGTTGTGGTTCTATATGTGCTTACAAATAATATTTAGTCAAACTAACCATGACTCTATATCTCTATCTTGTTGCAAGATTTCTATGTTGAGCCATTGTAGGAGGATGAAATCTCAAGTTAGATATCCCATCATGTGCAATTTTTCTTAGGCATGGATTAACGTATCATGTTGTACTCATTTTCCTTATATAATTCTCTTTATGTATGTATGCACACACTATAACATTCTCTCTTTCTTCATATTCAATTGGGGCCTAGAATACTATTTTTGGACTTACTTAGTTATGATGATTTTTGTTTGTATATGTTCGTTTGGTTTTATATAGACCTATGCACTAATGGTCTAATTGGATTGTAGACATAGATAGCAAGGATTTGGCCCAAATCTAAGCTAATTTCCTCCCCCTTTGTAACCATCAATAGATCTTTCTTTGCATTTATCGGAATATATGTTGATATAATCCTCATATTAAATTTCTTGTTTTCGATGAAAGGGAGTGACAGATCGAAGGTTGGACTCGAGAGCTATGGCGGGAGAGCAAGAGCAAGTAAGGGAGAGACTTGAGAGCTATGGCGGGAGAGCAAGAGCAAGAAAGGGAGAGACTAGAAATGGGAACTCCAACAGTCACAATGTGTGACCGGGCCTTCCTTTATTCAAACTGTCACTAAAAGAATAAAGAATAAAGTGACGGTGACAAGCACCTGCCACCTACAGTGTGCAGTGGCGGTGACTGTCAGTTTAGTAATACACAGGCGGCTAGGCAGAGGCGCCTTTATCCCCAACAACCTTCCACTTAAAAGCGAATCTGCCCCAGTGTTGAGGAGTGAAAAGAAAAAGAAAAAAGACAATACAACATGTACACATGTACAATAGGATGAGGAAAGACATCATCTCATCCCACGCCCATCAACCTCTTGAGGAAGGCATAGCACTCTGTAGAGAGCTTTTTGTGAGTAGATCTACAGGATTTTGGTCAGTCGAGATCTTGAAAGATCAATAGACTTGTCCTCAATGACCCCACGTATGAAGTGATACCTCACCTCAATGTGTTTTGTCTTCGCATGGAAGACCGGATTCTTGGCTTCTTGGCTTCTTGGCTAACTGAATAGCACTCATAGAATTAGAATGCAGCGTAGGGATAGCATCAATACCAAGGTCAGCAACTAAACAACCCAACCAAATGGCCTCCTTGCAAGCCTCAGTAGCTGCAACATACTCGGCATCTATAGTAGAAAGGGCCGTGCATTTCTGCACCCTGGACATCCAAGAAACAACACCTCCAACATAGGTGAATACATAGCCGGAAGTGGACTTCCTACTATCTGCATGTCCTGCATAATCAGAGTCAGTGTACCCCATGACTCCTGTATCCTGACTGCCATAGCATATGCACATATCTGCAGTGCCCTTCAGGTACCTCATGATACCCTTCACGGCATCCCAATGCTTCTTGCCAGGTGTAGCCATATAGCGTGCCACAACACCAACTGCAAAGGCAATATCTGGACAAGTGGCTATCATGGCATACATAAGACTGCCCACTGCGGATGCATAGGGAATCTTGGCCATCTCGTGCAAACAATCAGCCTGTGATACCTTCACATAAGAAGGCAATGCACAGCCAATAGGCTTTACGTCCTGCATGCGAAAGCGCTCAAGGACTTTATGAATGTACTCCCTCTATGACAAGTAGAGGAGTCCATGATGCCTGTCGCGTCTAATGCGCATACCAAGTATGTGAGCAGCCTGTCCCAGATCTTTTATCTCAAAGCTCTTCTTGAGCTGAGCCTTAAGAGCATCTAGCTCATCATGAGCTTTCCCTGCTATCAGCATATCATCCACATAGAGTACCAAAATCAATAAAGAACCATCACGGGCTTTCTTCATGTAAAGACACGGATCCATAGCACTCCGACTATAGCCCTGTGATTGCATAAAGGCATCAAACTTATGATACCACTCCCTAGGTGCCCGTTTCAAGCCATAAAGACTTTTCTTCAATTTGCACACTAGATGCTGCCTGCCAGGTTCTGCAAAGCCCTTAGGCTGCTCCATATAAATCTCATCATGCAAGTCTCCATGTAAAAAAGCCGTCTTCACATCCATTTGGTATAAATCCAAGTCAAGCTGAGCAATCAAAGCCAAGACTAAGCACAGGGTGGTCATCTTAACCACAGGAGAAAAGACCTTGTCAAAGTCCACATCATGCTCCTACTTAAAACCCTTCGCTACCAATCTAGCCTTGTATGCCGACTTGGGGTGTCCAAGGGTACTTTTTAGCTTGTACACCCACTTGCATGGCAAAGCCTTCTTGCCGGTAGGCAAGGAAACCAAATCCTAAGTGTCATTCTTGTGCAGGGAGTCTATCTCAGACTGCATAGCCCTCTCCCAGGAGTGACTGTCACCCCTACGCATAGCCTCGTCATAGGTGAAAGGCTCTCATGCATCTGTAACCAAGACATAACGCATCGAGGGCTGAAATCTATCAGGTGGGCGTCTATCTCTAGTAGACCGTCTCACGACAGGCTCTGCTGCCTGCCCAATTGCATGTCCAACACCCTAACCATGAGCATCTGCTGCAGCTATAGGCTGTCCAAATGGCTATGCGGGAGCTCTCGGCTCCTCCTGAAATATGACCCTGTGGATCTCAACAACTCTCTCAGGCTGCCTATGCATTTTGTCTTCATGGAAGACTACATCATGACTGCGTATGACTTTTCGCGCACCTGCGGATCCCAGAGATGGTAACCCATCTCGCCTACATCCCCATAACCAAGGAAAATGCATTTGACACTCTTGGGATCCAACTTACTTCTCTTGTCCCTGGGCACATGGCAAAATGCCTCACATCCAAAGACACGAAGATGCACATAAGAGGGAGGTTTTCTAGTCCATACCTCCTCTGCAACCTGGAAATCCAAACCACTAGAGGGTGATCTGTTTATGACATGCATAGCTGTACTAACTGCCTCAGCCCAAAAGCTCTGTGGTAGGCATGCATGGCTAAGCATACTGCGTACACGCTCCTGGATGGTTCTATTTATCTGCTCAGTCAAACCATTCTATGGGGAGATGTAGGGGGTGGTCAACTGATGCTTAATACCCCTCTCATCACATAACTGCTCAAAAGCATGTGAGGCATACTCACCCCCATTATCTGTCCTTAGGCATTTTAGCCTATACCCAAACTGGTCCTCAACCAATGCAAGCCATCTCTGAAACATAGCCAAGACATCAGATTTTAGCTCAATGGGATAAGCCCAAACTTTCTGTGAAAAATCATCTATGAACGTAATAAAATACTTTGCACCACCCATAGACTGACAAGGCATGGGCCCACAGACATCTGAATGTACCAATGCCAAGGGCTCACTCATGCGTGGCCTACCAGACTTCATATGCGTAAACCTAGTCTACCTACTATAAAGATAATGCTCACATGATCAAAACATGCATAATCAAGGGGCGGTAAGTACTGCAAACCAGAAAGCATTTTCATTCCCTTCAAAGACATATTGCCCAAACGGGCATGCCAAAGAGATACATGTGGGATAGAACCTGCAGACAAAACATGATCAAGGGAAGAAGCTGATACAATCAAGGGGTAGAGACTGCCAGCCTTGGCACCTCTCGCAATCACAAGTCTACCACGAGTGATCTTCCATGCAGAGTCTCCAAAACATACATGATATCATGCGTCATCAAGCTGTCCAGCTGATATGAGACTGTGTGTCAAAGCAGGTACATGACATACATCCTGCATAACAAAACTGCTGCCAAAAGGAAACTGCAGCCTAACATCACCAATGCCCACAATATCAAGAGAGCTGTCATTACCCAAGCGCACAGAACCTGAAACAGTATGGTATGAATGAAACCACTCTCGGTAAGGTGTCACATGAAAGGACACACCTGAGTCCAAGAGCCAACGCTGTGCATACATAGAGTGTATCTCTGTCATCTACGAAGCACTAGAAGAAGTTGCTAGGATATAATCATCACCATCAACATTCTTAGGCTGCATAACATTGATCTCTTCAATTTTAACACTGGACTTTGCAGGTACTATGCTGCGATCAAAAGACTTATCCTGCACTTTGTCTTTCCCCTTATCTTTGCACCTTTCATTGCACAATTCATGACATTGTGGCCTAATATGGCCCTTTTTCCCACAATGGTGACAAGTAACATTTGCATTCCTGCCACGGGATTTGCTACGTGACTTCCCACGTGACTTGGACCAAGATTTCTGACAATCCCATCCATGGCCACTACCACTGCCATGCTTTCCATATCCATCATTCCTGCCTCTAACTGTCATAGCATGAGACACACGAAAGGCATCCAAATTCTTACGGTTAACCTCTTCCTATAGAAGAGCACCCTCAACATCAAATAATTTCAAGGTAGCAGTAGAGGCACATAATGCAATCTAGAATACATCCCATGACTCATTAAGAGTACCAAGCAAGAAAAGAGGAGTGAAATACTCTGCAAAAGTGATGTCCTACGAAGTCAAGTTCTTAAGTATAGCATGGAGCTGGCTCAAGTGAGCAGACATAGTCACATTCTCCTTCATGCGCAGATCCATAAGCTGCTTCAGCCAATACATCTGACTCGCTCGACTTTTCTTGTCATAGAGATTTTTTATCTTTTCCCACAACTGCCATGCACTCTGTTCTTCCTCAAAGACATTATAGTGAACATGTTCTGTGAGAGAAAATACAATAGTGGACTTGCATAACTTATCAAACTCAAGCCATTCCTCATCTGGCATAGTTGCAGGCGGATGCTCGCTTAACCTCAAAGGTTTGATCTGCGATTTCTACGCCAACACCTGCCAAATCTGGCTCTTCCAATAAGAGTAATTCGTACCATCAAGCTTAACGATGTTGAAAATAGCATGATCAGTGGACGAACTCGCCATAATGCAAGCTGGAAGACTATAGACAGTTCAAAACTACTTGCTGTTTACTACAGAAAATGACCAAAAAATCACCAAAATTGAGGGAAAATTGCAAAAAAAGTGGAATCAAAGCTGCTGCCCACCAAGTACTAGTGAAAGTACATCATATCAGAGTGTTTCAGCATGAAAAATCCATGTCAGTCCATACATATATGCTTGTTGTAATAAATTTCAGATTTCAGTAAAAGAGAGCTAACAGTGCCAAAATCGGATCCCAAGGCAATCAGATACTGCCAAGACCAAAGCCGGCATAATGCGGGCATAACATAAGCATATGATGGTCGATAAGCATGAATCCAACACCCAAGTATGTCATACAAACATCTGCCAGTGAGTAGGCACACCCCCCAGGCAACATGGCAAAGTGTTCCCGCCACTACCAAAACTTAACACAAGTAGGTGTCAGTTCACAAAGATACGGATCCAAAACTGAGACTTAGCTCATAAGCATACAGTGAACCAAGACATATGATGTATCATCCCAAAAGGTAAGAAGTCCCAAAGTCTCAAGTGTCTGTAATTGCTCAATAGCATGTAACGGCTCAATGCATAAAAGTAGCACCTGCTCAATGTCTGATAAGCATTCAAGAATGCTCACACTGGCACAAAAGCCGTATGTATAAACTCAAGAGCTCAAGCCAAGGCAAGACACAATGCCAATGACATAAGTCCAAGACAGTACATCAATAGTACATCCCAAACGTGTAGGCAGTAGAGCATCCGTATGTAGCATCCATAAGCATGTAAGACATCAAGTACATCCTAAGATACAACTCTGGCAAGTCAATAAATAGCTCAAGTAAGCTCCGAGAATCCAAGGTCAAGCCAAGACCGAGCTCTAGTAGCAATAGGCTCCAAACAATGTAACTAGCATGTAGTAATGGCATAGGCTAAGCATGTCAAGACCGATTAGACATAAGCAACATACATGCCATAAGTACATCCAAGATGGAGCATCCAAATGCTTTGCAAAGCAAACTCAAGCTCAACCAATGATCCCGAATCAAAACCAAGCTCTATGTCGAGTCCCAAGTGTCAATACACCACCATATATGCCCGAAACATAGCCCGAAAAACATAGGCATAAGTATACATGAGTAAAATGACTTCAGCCCAACTGTGTACAGCAGTGATTTATGTTCAAAACTGCGAATTTCAGCACCAAAATCAGCTCCAAATGGTTGCCAAACAATAGGCATGCATTCCCCTAACATCCAGGCATGAAACGGGACCAACCGAGCATCAAATGACAATGTCAAACAAGCTGTAGCAGCAAATGTTAGTGTAACATTGTCATAAACTACATGTGAACTGTTATGACAGTCCCAAAATAGTGTTAAATCAGTCCAAATGCTATGCCAATACATGAACCATCAAAACCAAGCATCAAAGCATGTTCATATGCCCGAAATGGAGCCTTTCCAAGTGCCAATGGAGGGGGAGAGCTGCTGTTGTGATTGTCAATGCTGAAGACACATATGGGAGGGCTACGTGATTTTGCCAACTATAAATGCTGGTCCTAGGGCTACAAAAAATGGTGGCCAAGCTTCGGAGGGGTCTGGTTAAAGCCAAGGAATGCCTCAAACAAGCTCCAACAAGTCTTGTTCAAAGGCAAGTGAGATATGAAGCAAGGGAGCTTCAATGATGGCTGCCCCAATCTTGTTTACAGCCTGTGAGACCTAAGAACTGAAGTAAACCCTGAAGAAAATGATTAAATACCTCTGATGTAATGCCCTAAAGATGCCCAACAATGCCAGGAAGGAGACCCAATGCAAGTACGGAGTCGATGGGATGCTGAGAATGTCATGAACCAAGCTCAAGAGTCGGAAAGCAAAGCTCTGATACCAGTTGAAAGGGAGTGATGGATCGAAGGTTGGACTTAAGAGCTATGGCGAGAGAGCAAGAGCAAGAAAGGGAGAGACTAGAAATGGGAACTCCAACAGTCACAATGTGTGACAGGGCCTTCCTTTATTCAAACTGTCACTAAAAGAATAAAGAATAAAGTGACGGTGACGGGCGCCCACCACCTGCAATGTGCAGTGGTGGTGGCTATCAGTGTAGTAATACACGAGCGGCTAGGCAGAGGCGCCTTTACCCCCAACATTTGACGCTTTTTTTAATGATATTTTTGTTGCTTATTTTGATGCATATAGCAATGTACTCACTATGAAGCATTTACCAATCCTTAATCTAATGGTGGGGTCTGACATTTGAAAATAATTTTTCTGCATTCCTATCTTAAATTTTGTTGATATACCTACCATTTGTTGGTGGATGATGTCTGTCTCACGAACACCATGAAACATAGTATCTTCTAAAGACTTCTAGAATATTCAAGTAAGTTCTAAAAGATTTTAAAAAGATTCTAGAGCATTCTTTGGAAGGTTCTAGAAGAGGGCTTGCATCATCAATCACATCAACATGCTTAAGTCATCATCTAGAAGCTTCCCCTTAACCTCCTCAACTCTAGTATAAATAGGGGTCTTGGGCTACAAGCCCTTTAGACTTCTGCAAGGCAATTCCTCCCTAGTCCTAGTTCAAGCCATGTATGTCTAGTTCTTTTCTTGTGTTCATTCCAATATTGTGTTGAGGCCTTGTCTTGTATCCAAAATCTAATGTTATTGTAACCATCGTTATGTCCATGTTATATCAAGAAGTATATTGTTCTAAGTCCTTATATTGCAATAAGGAATCAAGTTCTTCTTCTTCTTATTTAAGTCAAATCCTTGTAAGTTTTTAGGCAACAATCCTTGTCCTTGCCAAGTTCTTGTTGCCCTCATAATAGTTTAGCAAGACTCTATACTTTGATCATTCATGCCTAGTTGTGATGGATATGGAAAGTGTCATCACCGCATGCAACATATTTCAAAACAAATTCAAGAACTTTGTGAGACTAATATGTGATTACAAGCAAATAAATCCCAAGCTTTGGAGTTAGCCATCCAAAACCTTTAAAATCAACTCCAAGAACTTTGAGAGGCAAGCCTATATCAAAAAGGCCTTTTGATATCTTATAGCCACCTACCTAGCTATAGAAAGGAGCTAAAGGTTAGCCTACTTGAAAAGTTTTGATGGGATTAGATCAAAGTTCAAAGGCTTTTTGCAACAAGTCAAAAAGGCCCTATCTTTTAGCCACCCTCCTAGCTACAGGACGGAGCCAAAGGTTAGCCTACTTGAAAATTTTGATGGGACTATATCAAAGTTCAAAGGCTTTTTCAAGCGTGGTTGTCCATCTTCATGCAACCCAAGTGCTATCCTCATAATTCTTCTCAAGTGGGAGTTATCAACACACTCCTCTTAGGTATAACTCTCTCTTGGCTTGCACTGTTACTTGATAAGGAATCTCCTCTACTTTATGAGTTCAAAGCTTTTGCTCAAGAATTTTTAGCTACTTTTAGAGACACTAATGGAGTTAGAGTTGTTGAGACCAACATAAGAAGTCTACATCAAGAATCTTGCCCAACATTAGTTTATGCATTTGAATTTTGATAACTCACTTGTAATTTGACTTGGCATGAGGATTATTTTATTAGTCAATTTCATGGGGACTAAATGATGATGTGAAAGATATCCTAGCCTTGTGTTGAGGTCTTATGTTGTACCTAGAATCTAGTCTTGTTGTAACTATCATCATATCAATCTTGTATCAAGAAGTTTATTATTAAAAAAAAATTACTTGCAATACGGAATCAAGTTTTTCTTCTAGGTAAAAATAAGTTCAGTCACTTGAGAGATCTTCTTGGGGTACATAGTATTTTTGAGCTTGAGGGGGAGTGTTGAAGATCAAGCTCATCTGGCTTATCTAGATGTAACTAGGATTGTACGGTGTGTGTTTAATAAAAATTGAGTTAGTAACTCTAGACCTTTAGTTAGTGGTAGAACTAGACACAACACTATTGTGTGACACTATTACTATGCATAACAAAGAAGAGTAACAAAGAAGAAGAAGTGTGAGAGTTGACTACTTTGCTCAAGCTCTATCTCTATGCCTCCATTCTTGGCATCCAGCTAGATCTTATATTGCGCTTCCTGATGCAAGGTAATGCCTAAATCATTGGACAACTTGAGGAGTATTTCTCATTGCAATCTTAGGGCTTCTTTTTCCACAGAATTTGCAGCCTATCCCAATTGTCTGGTACATGGCATCAAAGGTTGTTTTCCACTATTGTCACTTCTGCAAATGTAATTGGTAATCTCTTTCTTGTTGTTGCACCTTAGCTTTTTCCTAGAAAATCACCACTTTACTTTCAATGAGTGCATAGCTCAACCATAAGGTTTCTTCCTTGAGCCTTTCATTCTCCATCTAATAAGCTTTGTAGCTCGTTTGCAATTTCTCAAGCCTATCCTTGGTGTCTTGGAGGACATCCTCTTTATATTCTAGCTCCTTCTATTAAAGTGCTACATCCCTTTGATCGGTACTTTGGATTTGTGTTTTTAAGTCACTCTCCTTCACTTCCAAGTCCTTTTGGAATTGTTTCATTAGGATTTTTTCTTTCTCTAATCAGATATTTTGGAATTCTGCTTATAGGGACTCCTTATTTTCCTATAATGCTCTCAGAATATTTTCACCCCACGTGGCCTTTGTCTTGGAATTCAACTTTCAAAAGTCCACACATATTCACAGCTTTTCATTCTTCTTGGATACCAGCATGATGGGCAAAACCCATTCACTATTGGCCATTGGATAAATAAACTCAGCTTCAAGGAGCTTTAGTAGTTTGGCCTTCACCAAGGTAGAGTAATTCGGATTCATGTGCATCTGTCTTCTTTGCCTCACAAGTTTGGCATTAGGATCTAGGTCAATACGATGTTGATATACTATGGGATCAATCCTTTAATGGACCAACTTGGCCAAAAGTTCACTCAGCCATATCGAAACTCATCCCTCGGCCCGTGTGCCTTGGCCCATCCAAATAGACCCCCTCGGCCCATCCGAATCACCCCGTCCGAGTCACCTTGTTTGAGCTTTCCATTCGGCCCTCGGCCACGAAAACTCGGCCTGTTTGAGCGACACACTCAACCCACAATTTCCATTCGGCCCTCGGCCCACCATCCGAATCCATCACTCAACCCCTGTAATTCGAACGAGTTGAGCCGAGTCAGGATTTTTCCAAATTTTTAGGAAATAAGACCAAACTCGGCTACACGGACGCACAAACCTTCGTGAGTCCTCCTAACGCATAGAACTCGATTCAGGCGCAGGGGCTAGATTGAGACTTGTTAGAGTCTCTACCATGGCCATTTTCATCATGTTAGCCTCTCACAATCAATCCATGGGACATAAGGGAAGCATCCATATTCTTTATGTTCATCTCTTATGTCAAGAGGACACTCTCAACATCTTGCGATTTCAACCCATCCTTAGCATAGATAGCCATATGGAAAGTGTCCCACGACTCAAGTAGAGTATTGAAAAATAAAGAATGCAAAGTATCCTTGAACTCAATCTCTCACAAAGCTAAATGGATGATGATGGATTGAAACTCATTCAAGTGTGTAGACATAGAAGTCCCTTCTTTCATGAGAAGGCCATCAACTATTTCAACCAATACATTTGAGAGGCATGACTTTGCTTGTCATAAAGACTCTTAATATGTGTCCAAAGCTCATATATATTCTAATTTCTAGTTACAACATATGAACGTGCTTAGAGAGTGATAAAATGATTGTGGACTTGCATAGATCATCCAATTCATCCCAATCCTCTGTTGTAATGTTTTCAAGTTTGGCACCCCCATTTTTGAGTGGTCAAACTTGCAATTTTTGCACTAAAATTTTCCCTATATCTAGGTCTTCCAATAGTTATAATTGGTCCCATCTAGTTTTTGAATATTGAAGAGAGCACTATCGCAAGAACAATTAGCCGTAATGAGACCAAGCAAGTACATAGAAGGATAAGATGGATTGATGTAATACCTTGCAAATCAACTCCAAAGCCATTGCTAAATCAAGTGAGAAACAGGAGATATTGCCAAAGTAATGAGCTATCCACAAGTTGTAAGCAAAAAGATTGTCAAGTCTAGGTGATTGCCCTCAAATAGAATGCATAAAGCTGAAATGACAGGGTGATGTAATAAACTATAGCAATATTCCAACAACTAACTGTTAGCAACAACCAAGAATGAAGCAGCCAAGAACAACCGGCATTGAAGACTATCACAACTGCAATGTGTCAGAAAGCATACATGCAATAGACATAGATGTCATGCATAGGGTAGGTCTCAAGGGTAAATGAAGATAATTTTCAAATGCATAACCCATTGAGTAAAAGCTTAATGCATAACCCATTGATGTCATGCATAGGGTAGGTCTCAAGTGTAAATGAAGATAATTTTCAAATGCATAACCCATTGAGTAAAAGCTTAATGCATAACCTAGAAGCATATAAATACCACTAAAAACACCTTAATAGACATATGTACCAAGTCCAAGCCAAGAGATCAAATTATCTCACGATAACGTAACTACATCCAATAAATATCAAGAGAGTATGTACATGTCACAATGAGTCCCACTGTCTCACTATAATAAGCTCAAGCTCCACTGCATAAACCAAATGCTCTGTAGTAGTACATCCCAATGCCAATGTGGCTCAATACTACATAAAGCCAAGTAACTCCCACTGAAGCAAAAGTTGAATGCCAAATGAGCAAGCGAAGCTCAAAACATCATGTGAATGACATCAAAGTATCTAAAATACATGAAGCATAAGCTAGGAGCATAAAACCCAATAGATTCTTTAAGCTCGTAACTGCATAAGCCACGTTTCTTATGTTCTTGTGTGAGCTGTAACCAAGGCATATAACCACATCCAATATTAATGTAAGGGAGCTCAAATATTAGCTCAAAAGCATGCCATAGTATAGCGAGAAGTATACATAACAATTAAAGTATAGTACAATGAGTATTAGGTATAATCTTTTTACTAATAAATGCTTGTTTCCTTTGGTGTTTAGTTGTATTGCATATGTTCCTGTGCTAGATGAGCTACAAAAGAAGCTTGATCCAAAGACTGAAAGATGTATTTTTATTAGACACTCTTTAAAGCAAAAAGGGTATCGTTGTTATAACCCTGTCAAAGATGAGTTCACAGTGAGAAGCATGTTATTTTTTATGAGATAAGCAATTGGTGTGCATCTAGTGGTGATGCATTGGACGACGATGATGATGATGATGATTATGTGTAAAAAGAAAAGAAAAATCATGGATCCTTAGTAGACCAAAAGCATCATTTAGTGCTACATCTATAGTTAGCCCATGGTCTAGGAGACTCATGAGCAATCCCATATCTTCAGGTGCATCTACTAGTGTTGCACGTAAATACAAAGAGAAGAAGAAAGTGTCAAATGGTAATGATGCATCTACTAGTCATTTGGGGTTTGATGGACATTCCAATGGCTTAGAGAGTTTGGATGATGAGCTTGATATTCCTTTAATCAGGATACTATGTGTACAAAGAGCACATGGTAATGTAAAGGCTCAACTAAGTGATCCAATGGTATGTAGGTCTAGTAGGGTCAGATAGCTTGTTAACAAATTTGGTTTTGAAGATTATGCAGCTCACCATTATTCTTATATGGTAAAGGTGGTCGAGGATATCAAGTCCACTTGTTTTGAGGATGTTGATGTTTGGTAATGCTCATTGGGATGCAGCAATGGATGAGAAGATAGCTACATTAGAAGCCAATAAGTCTTGGGATCTAGTACCATTGCCTAAGGGAAATAAATCTATTGGCTATAAGTGGGTCTACAAAATCAAGCATAATGCAAATGGTTCTATTAGTAGATATAAAGCTAGGCTAGTTGCAAAAAGCTATGCTCAAACATATGGCATAGATTATAAAGAGACATTCATTCCAGTTGCTAGGATGGCAACTATTAGATGTGTGATTGCTTTGGTAGTAGCCAAAGGTTGGAGTTTGCCACAAATGGATATAAAGAATGCTTTCTTGCATGTTGAATTACAAGAAGAGGTATATATGGAGTAGCTAGCAAGTTATGAGGATTTAGAGAATTCCACATATGTGTATAGGTTAAAGAAGGTGCTCTATGGTCTAAAGTAAGCACCTAGAGCATGGTTTGATAAGATCATAGAGTATCTTGTCAACATTGGATTTTATGTTTCTGATGTTGATCACTCACTTTAGCAACACTGGGTGTTCTTGACTCTCTCAAATGATAGTAATATCCACAGCTCCATTGTTACATGTACCTTGATCAAGGCACAACCATTCACCTTTTTCAACATCCTCCATTTGTGATGCTTGAATTACAAGCATAAAGTTTGGTGAGTGACAAAGTACTTGTATTTGGAAAGGAAATTTAGCTAAGTAACAAAGTGCTTTGATACATCTCCTATTGGAGATGCTCTCACTTTGAAAGTTCCCTTCATTCTTGGATGCATATACACCCAAGAGGAACAATCATACATGTCAATGATCTAGTTCCCTTCTCAACTTTCTTGTTGCACACTTTGATTGAGAGAATATTTGTTCTTCTCTCTAGCATTATGACCTAAGAGATTCATGTCTCTAAATTATATGTTAAAACCTAAATGAGAAACATTCTAATACAAATAAGAAATTATAATTATGCAGCAATAAAATCAACCATGGCTTCAAGACCTAGGCAATTCATGTATCTAAATTATATGTTAAAACCTAAATGAGAAACATTCTAATACAAATAAGAAATTATAATTATGCCATAAAATCAATTATGGTTGTTATAGTAAGGTATCCAAAGATTGTGAGAGTTGTACTATTCTTTGGTATTTTTTCAATATTTTTAAAAAAAAATTGCATCTCGTTTTATATTCCTAATCCATGACATATCCTAATACATTGAAAAACTAAGAAAAAAATAAGAATAACAATCAAATCACCAATTCAACGAATCAATTTTACCTCGATTTGGCCTTTCTAAACTAGCCATGCAATGTTTCATAGTGCCTCTAGCATTGACAAGTTTGCTATACAATTGCACAGTAAAAGTGTACATGCCTCAACTATCAATTCTAGTATGTGCCTCAACTATCAATTCCATTTTGTCCCAACAACATAATCAAAATGTTGGGCTTTTCTCTTAACGATAGGACTTGATGAAACTCTTCTAAATTCAAGAGCTTCAAACATGTTCGTTGCGCTATTTCTCACCTAGCTACAAACACTCTTTCTCTATCCAAGCACTCGTTGATTTGAAAGGAAGACGAATACATGATTAGATTCAAGTGTTGTAGAGAGCTTGCCTACTTACCTATCATATTGTAGTCCTTATTGCTCAATGGGCTCACAAGTGGTTCCATGATCCATGTGGTGCTCCTCAATACACTCCTACTGCTCTATTACAACTAATACAAAGAAAGATATCCAAAACTCACCTCAACTCCATCTCTCACATTCCAAGCTATGGAAGAAGGAGAAGAAGAGAATAACACAAGGCAAGAGAGAAGCTTCACCCTCCAAGTCCTTTACTTATACATATACACACACTCTCTCTCTCCATTCGATGCACAAGAAGATAGAATGGAAGCAAAAAGAAGAGAGATCTCAAGTTTGCACACACAAGAATTAGCTTCTCTATTCACTTTTTGGTTTTTATACATAGAAATTTGAGTTTAGTGGCCCCTCCATTGGCTGGGCACATTACCCATCTTTTTGGCCTTTGACTGGTCATCTCTTGATTTAAGAATATATATAATGTTAATTAGACCAATCCTATCTAAAGTGTTTAGTACTCACAACCTCATCTAGTTATAGGTCTTCCTATCTAACTCCAAGAGATGTTAGAATTTTCACAAGGGTGAGCTAAGCTCTCAATAGTATTACAATGTAAGAATGCAATTGCAATAGATAATCGAATTATATTGTAGTTGCACATTGTGGATAGTTTTGCCTAAATTAAATTAATGTAGCTCAAATGGACTAATCTTCCCAAAATGTTTTGGCACATTATACCTTTACTAGACTTGATTCTTCTTCGCCATTTGCATTTAACATAATGCCAAGTGCTATGCTAGCTATTATCATACTAGAAAAATAGATGTCGAGACTTAATTTCTCATACAAATACTTCAAATTCCATATGGTCTCATAGTCATCATAAAGTTAACGACATCAATTTTTAACTTCTAAAGATATAATACCTATGCTTTAAGTTTTTTCAATTTGGATGAGCTTGCACACTTAGGTGGTGCTACCATGAAATAGATGGTGTAATCTTTGTTATAGTACATGATCAATGTATCAACGGAACAATTGGTTTATTTATGAGGTGAATAGCCTTTCCAAAGCATGTCAATGAAGGTTTACCCTATCCTATTCTGTCCATTTTGAATGTGAGTGCTAGTGAGGCTTGCCAACTTGTCTTATTTCATATAATAATGCATGCTCTTAAAAAGAGTGGATGTGAATAGGATTTTTGTTTATGGCATGTTAGGACCAAGAGCCTTGGACTCATGCACCTAGAAAACTCAACTGACACTCAAACTAGTTGAGGTATGACCCCATCCTAAGTTGAGTATGTTCTCATGTAGCATCCATGTTTCTTTGTATTTTAACTTTTTCTTCTTTTACAAAGACCTCATGAAGGGAAACCTTTCATTTCTTTTCAATGTAAGCAATTAGAATGGTAAAATGAATTCAAATGTAAGCAATTAGAATGAATTAAAATTGAGGAGTTTTATCTCATAGACATGGTCTTTTGGAATTCTTCCATTGGACATGATCAATCTTCATCTTGTTTGTCATAGAAACAATATCACTTGAATGCAAACATTTGAAGGTTCGTGCTAACAATTGTTGATAATGTGCTAGAATGATTAATATATATGGAATAATTCTCTAGTTTCAAGCATGTATCAAGCTTATTCATGTCCTAGCTAAGAAGAATTTGAGTATCTTTGTCTTTGTTGTGTTAGCATGCCTATTTTAGTATGTTAGTCTATTATCTCATGGCTGCTTTGAACCCCGTTAGAGTCTGATAGAGTTATAAGAGCTTTGACTAAGTTTTGTACGCATACTTGTCAAGGATTTCAGAGCATGTGCTAGCCTTCCAATCAATTTTGAGCCCCTACCAACTTGCAACTACCCTAGGGAAATCGCATTAGTATTGCACAATATTTTTAGTATAGTTGGACTTCATATTCTGCAATTGGCCCAAGTATGGGTAGGTTGGGTAGATCACGTTGACCAATTTGGTGTTTTTAGTTGTTTATAACTGACACACTAGCTAGGCAGATTATTCACTTTTCTACCTCATAGGTGCTCCATCAAGTGGTTGTAGTGTTCTCCATCTTCATCATGGACAATAGGCTACATACTTTCCATCATCGTCATTGTCTTCATCACCATCGAAGGTGTTGCCATCATTATTTAGCCTAATCTAGTGCCATCACTAACACATTGGGCCATGTGTAGGGACTAATCAATCCTTATTGTATTTATCTTTCTTCTTCCTTTAGCGTAGATCATTCTTCTATTCATGCCTTCTCCTTTTCTCCATGTTCATGCTTCTCTTCCTTACACACCTTCACATGGCATCATCACCTATATGAGAAAACAACGTTTCCAACCAAAGAGGAGGCCACACTATTGCTAAATACTTAATTTTCACCCTGATGTTTAATACCCTAAATGTAAATAATTTGTGTTTTATAGGTGACATTCGACAATGGTGGGATAGCCACAAATCCCTTTTTGTAGGTGTTGCTAATTTTTCCTCCATTTGGACTCTCCTTTAGCAAAGCATTGCAACCTTTCTATATTTGCAAGTTATATGAAGACATCTAATCCCCAATTCTAAGGCTTTGGTGACACAAATTAGGAGGTATCACATCACTCCAAGGGTTGTATGAAGATATCTTATCCTAGTTCAAAGGCTTTGATGACTCAAATGAGGAGGAGATATGCGATCACTCTTCTAAATGATGGCATGATTATTGGAGGTCACCGAGCCCTTTTGTACATTCTCATCATTCCGAGTAGCCTCCTCCTCCCCCCTCTCTCCATGTTTCAACTAGAGCCCATTCTACTAGCTTTAAACTGCCTAGCATACCACCACATGTCTAGGTGCATGTTCTCCCTTCTTTACCCAAAGAGGATTGACCAAATGGTTCCAACTATTCGCTTTGGTCATGTAAGGTGGAATGCATCCTTGACACCTTCGATCTTTGTGAGCTTTGTTACCCTACCTATACTACCTCCTGTGGAGGACCCCCATGAGGGAACAACAATGGATCGTGTGGCCCTATGCAATCAACTCAACTCCCAAACCCAATCCTTTCTTTTCGTGGGCTTACAAGATTTTGTCCCAGTGCATGTTCGCAAATTGAAGATAATGGTGGAAGAAGCTTGCTTCTTTGTGCCATCAAAATATATTTTACCATAGAATTTCTCTTGGGAAGAAACTTTGGATGCTCAGTGTTGATGAATCTCCTTTCATGAAGGATCACATCAACAAATTGAAGGACATGAGAGATAAGCTTGCATCGCTTGAGAGGACTATGTCTTTAGAGGATATGGCAATCCTCTTGACTTAGCTACCATCTCTAAAGTTCAATGTATTCTTACTAGCCTTCTTACATCGACGACTCAAGAGACTCTTCTTTGTGAGGAGCTTTCCTCACTAGTCTTGGAGCATGACAAGTGGCTTAGAGAGGTAGGAGTTAGTGGATCCGGATCTGATAAGGTTTTCACAACAATTTCACGAGGAGAGAAGTAGAAGGTGAAGCCCAAGGTAAAGAAACAAGATGACATGAAAAGGGACAAGAAGGATACTAAGAAGAAGCCCAAGTACCCACACTATGGGGAGGGTGCACATCCAGAGGAGAAGTGTTGTAGAAATACCCCTATTTGAAGCCCAAGGAGAGGTCTAAGGACTCAAAGGCTACCCCCACTAC
Organism: Lygodium microphyllum; assembly: GCF_053477565.2. Lineage (NCBI taxonomy): Eukaryota > Viridiplantae > Streptophyta > Polypodiopsida > Schizaeales > Lygodiaceae > Lygodium > Lygodium microphyllum. Next base: position 975,366 of record NC_141145.1, read on the forward strand.
ATTGAGCCTATCTTCATACATTTATTCAAGGAGGAGGATACTACTTTTTCTTCTTCCACTACGGAGAAGCCATGGCTCATGGACTATGGAGCTTCTTCCCACATGACCTATCGACAAGATTGGGTTTAGGATATGAGTTCTAGAGGGGATTTTGTTACTATTGGTGGCAATTCTTCCAAGCGAATGTGTCTGTTTCACACTCTACACATGTGGTACTTAGGACCCATAAGATGTAGTTTTCCATACTGATCTATGGAGTTGGGACCATTGTCCTATTTTTGGATCAACATTCTTCAACCAAAGTTCTTCATGTACCAAATCTAGGTTCTGACCTATTATCTACTCAAGGTCTTATATAGCTAGATACACATATTGTGTTTACATAAAATGTAGTGATTGTGGAGGATGCTTCTACAAGAGTGATTCTTTGGGCAAGTACTCAAAAGGGTACGCTTTATACACTCGCAACCCTTGCTACAAGACTTTCCCACAAGCTAGGACTACTTTAGGGTGTGGTGGATCGTGCCAATCGAATCATGTTGGAGATGGTTGGACCAAAAGATCAAGGTGAGTAGGGACATGTCTTTCATGAGTCTTCGGTCTCCGATGATCCTGCTGATGGTTCTTTTGCAAGTGGTTCTTCATCTCCAAATGTTCCCCACTCCCCCCAGCCACCACCATCCTCCCTGCCCCTTCCTTCCAAGTTACCCATTCACGCCTCTTCTTCATCTATGACTCTTCCTCCTCCTCCTCCTCTTCCTCTCTCTCTCTCTCTCTCTCTCCCATCTTCATGGATGAGGACCTGACTCAGATGCAGATTGCACACAGACGAGCATGCATGCCACAGATACTCCAAGCACGTAGAGAAGGCCGTAAGGCCTTCTAATGAGATGGCTGGATTTTTATAGATGGACGCCCCACCAAATAGGGGGGCGTGGCCTATGAGACAGGACAGAGGACTGTACAGGAGACCCCGATACGTGTGGCAGTTTGGAACTGGAACGGCTCCCTATGGTCACGACCAGACAGACTTGAGGAGATTTTACCCGACCATGATGTTATATGCCTCACAGAGACACATGAGAGCCCAGAGAGAGGGCTTCCACGCATTACAGGATTTGAGTGGGTATCTGCATACCGGGCTACTACTAGGCAGAGTACATCTAGGGGCTCAGGAGGGGTGGCAGTTCTATTCTGTCAGGGGATACAGAGACATATCCAGTTAATGAGACGAGATGAGGAGGCCAGTTACATATGGATCAGAGTGCAGATATCAGATGAGAGATGGATCTATATGGCAGTATGCTACTTTTCACCACGAGGGTCCAGATATGCTACTACGCAGGGTGATATTCAGGCCAGAGATTCCCCCTTCCCTTATTCACAGCTCTCAGAGGACATTATTCTGTATTCTAGTTTGGGTGAGGTCTTCCTTATGGGGGACTTCAACGGGCGCACACAGAGCCGACAGTGTGAGAGTTTTGATATGGAGCAGCCAGAGATCATGAGAGCATTAGACCCTGAGGAGTTGGGGATCAGTCGGGAGTCAGCAGATACTGGGCCAGACGCCACAGGGTATGGAGGGCATTTACTTGAGCTTGGTAGTAGACATCATCTCGTTATTTATAATGGGATGGCACGATGGCCATATTCAGGAGGTCTTACATGTTCCCACATGGGGGGGCGAGAGTACTGTAGATTATCTACTCGGACCGATCGATGGGATGCATACTATCGAGTCCTTCGGCCTTGGGAGACTTCCACTCGGTGTCAATCACACCTTTCTCAGTTTCTCACTCCTCACCTCATTACCATCACCACCTGCAGATATCATACCCCACATGCATACTACCATACACTTCACTCATGATCTCTCACATGTTTACTCACAGCATCTGGAGGAGCACATCATGTCACTTGATCCATACGCACCCCTTGATACACTGACCACTGATATCACACGCATTCTGCATGATTTTGCTACACTCAATTTTCCACATCACACATACACGCACCCCCCTCGGACTGGTACCATGCCACAGAACAGGTGGTATGATGATGAGTGCAGAGATCTACGTCGACAGCTACGCGATTTGGAGGCCAGAGGAGAGATCACACACAGACAGGCGCAGAGACGCATGCACCGCTTGACCCGCCGTAAAAAGCGGGAATGGGAGGAGGAGAGATATTGGGATATATACCACCTTCTTATGAGCAGAGATTGTGCAGAGGCATGGAGACAGATCAGAGAACCACGCTCACCCACACCGATACATGACCCTGCAGTATGGCATGGATATGCATAGAGTTTATATCATGTACCCGCACAGCCACTGATACCCACACCATGTACACCGAGACCGGGTATTTCATCCTTTTTCACCACTAGTATGGTGAAACATGCTATCTCACGGTTACAGCATGGCCGCGCTCGAGACCAGTTTGATCTTCAGGCAGAGCATATTATATATGGCAGAGACACATTGGCTCCACTCATTGCTCACCTCTTCAACCGTACATTGTCTGAGGGATTCCCTGACTCGTGGACAGAGCACACCATTGTACCTATCCACAAGTCAGGGGATCCTATGGATCCTAACACATATAGGACCATCATGATTGGGCCAATTTTGGCCAAACTTTATGGCACGGTGATGGAGGAGGAGATCAGCACGCTGGCAGAGAGAGAGTGCATGCGCACACCCGGACAGGCAGGGTTCAGACGGGCATTTTCTACCATAAACCACATCTTCACTCTCCGTTGTCTGATCGACCAGACACGAGTGAAGAAACAGAGATTGTATTGTTGCTTTGTGGATTTTCGCAAAGCCTTTGACATGGTTCCGACAGAGAGGCTTTTCAGACGCCTACTTGATCTGGGGGTGGATGATGACATAATGTGGGGTATTTATGCACTATATGAGCAGGTTACTGGCAGAGTTAGATGTCCGGGAGGTATATCAGATCCCCTTGTGAGCACCATTGGTGTGAAACAAGGATGCCCACTCTCACCGACTCTATTTGGGCTATACATTGATGAGATAGCAGAGTTTATTCAACAACGAGCCGGTGGAGGTATAGATCTCAGTGGAGCCACAGTTCATATCTTACTATATGCAGATGACATTGTGTTGGTCTCAGATTCAGCTCAGGGATTACAGCAGCATTTATTAGCATTGGATGATTTTTGCATACAGAGAAGCATGACAGTGAACCTTGGTAAAACCAAGGTTCTTATATTCCATACATCAGCTCAGATACATAGACAGAGTATTTTCATGGCAGCAGGAGGGAGTATTGAGGTCACTAGATCATATGTATATTTGGGAGTCACCTTTACAGCAGCTTCAGGGACTTTCTCAATGACACAGGCAGCTCGTGACTGCCTCACTAGAGGATACTCAGCATTGGCTCTTATGGAGCGACAGTGTCATCAGGCACATTTCCAGGAGCCCCGCACCAAGGGGTGGCTCTTTGATACTCTAGTCACTCCAGCACTGATGTATGGAGCAGCTATATGGGGGCCAGGCCTTGTCGATTATGTATGGACATTGATGGAGAGACCTCAGGTGATCATGATATCTAGATTGATTCGCAGCAAGGCCTCAGTCCCACATGACATTGTGCGAGCAGAGCTTGCCACACCTCCCATGCTAGTCGAGGCATTATTTCAGACAGTCTGCTTCCTACATAGATTTCAGTATATGGACAGAGATCGCATTGCATACAGAGCATATATGGCATCTCAGGAGATGGCTCGAGCGGGGGATACCACATCATGGTATGCACAGACTAGAGCTTGGTTTGACAGACATGGGCTGGACATTGATAGACTCCCACCTCTTCTATATGATACTCAGGCTCCCATTTACACCCTCTCTCTCTCTGAGAGGAACAGAGTCATCAGACAGGAGATATGGCATATTTATATACAGAGGACATGGGTCAGCCCTGCACAGCCACTGCCATCGAAGATGGCACATTATTATACACAGTTCTTGAGCATATCAGAGCAGGGATTCATAGAGATTTCGAGATATATGCAGATCTATATGCCACATCGATTGAGAGTTCTTATTGGACAGCTCAAGGTATCATCACATCAGCTTATGATTGAGACTGGCAGAGCCAGTGGCATCCCACGGGAGGAGAGGATATGTCCCCCTTTGCAGATCAGAGGTGGAGAGTGAGGAGCATTTTGTTCTCAGATGCCCGGCATACTCAGAGTTGAGATCTAGATACACATTGAGCAGCTCACTTCAGGGATGTATGACTGATATGGATCAGAGATCATTTGGCCGTTTTCTGGGAGAGGCATGGCACATCAAAGAGCAGAGCACACAGCGGGTCCCAGTCAAAGAGGGGCCCACCCAGACAACTATTACATAGTTCTTTCAGACAGACAGAGTGAGAGCTACTGTACCAGCCTCCAGCCAGACCTCCGCGCTCACACTACAGCAGGCTGAGGACCAGCATACCCGACGCCGCACGAGGATCCATGGGTTTCGGACCCCACAGCCACACCGACAGGAGATCCGAAGGATTCTTGATCTACATCGACAGCAGACTGAGATCCGACGACACTTAACACATTGGATCTCAGATCTCCAGTTTGCTCTTTCTCCACCGTCGATGTACCACATCCTACATCCAGGAGGGATCACCTGCTATTAGCGACTTCGACGACTGCTACTACATCCCAGGATAGTATATCTCCCTACATCTGTTACATATACACATCACACCACTTTATCACAGCCGACAGTTGTTCCCCTATCATAGCCGCCATTTGTTCCCCTTTTGTACCCATTATCTGGAGTACTAGAGCTACATACTCACATACACATACACGACACTTATCACACTCACAGCACCGTATTTTCAGTTTCCAGTTTTTAGCTTTTCATTCAACACTTTTATTTTGGATAGCTGGACCTCATCAGTTGTATCACAGTTTGTCTCATAGGCCAGTTTTGGTCTTTAGAAGACGTTAATATAACTTTCTTTCTTTCTCTCTTCTCTCTTCTCTCTCTCTCTCTCTCTCTCTCTCTCTCTCTCTCTCTCTCTCTCTCTCTCTCTCTCTCTCTCTCTCTCTCTCTCTCTCTCTCTCTCTCTCTCTCTCTCTCTCTCTCTCTCTCTCTCTCTCTCTCTCTCTCTCTCTCTCTCCCCCCCACTTGCTTTCCTTCCTCCTTTGATGGCTTCTTCTTCTACCACTACTTCATCTTCAAGTATTTCTACCCCTTTTGCATCCCCTCACATTTCTTCTGGGGGTCTTGAGCCATCAAAAGAGGAGCCTTCCTCTTCAGATGAGATGGATTTACCTTCACCTAGTGAGGGGAAGTCCCTATCCCAAATAGGTGCATTACAAGTACCAGAGAGACTGCTCACTCTCCTTCATAGAAGGATGAGCTTATCACCATTTTTTGTGATGGTATTGGCAACTTATGCAAGATTTAGATGTTTTCCATTTTCGTGCTACCCCTACAACCCCATGTAGATCAACCCGATTGTAGGCCCAATGGGATAGTTCACTTTGTGTGAAACATGCCCTTATGTCACGAATTCTTGAAGTTCGTGAGCCTACTATAGTTGATGAGACTCTTACATAGGATATTTAGCATCATGCTATGCAAGAGAAGCTCAATTCTATTAAATCAAACTTGGGACTTGGCCACATCCAAAGAAGCGGATGCCTATTGGTGTGAAGCGGATCCATAAAATGAGTATCATGCAATTGGGTCCTTAGACAAGCATAAGACATGACTCGTTGCCAAGGGATTTGCCCAAAGAGCGAGGTTGCATTACTCAAAGACCTTCACAACCACTCAAATGTCTACTATTCAAGCTATCTTGGCTCTTACAACTCATCACCATTGGCATGTCTTCAAGATGGACATAAAGTGTGGCTTTTTGAATGGCATCTTTGAGGAGGAGATTTATGTCAAAAACCCTCCTGGTTTTGTTGTGCAAGGGAAGGAGGACTATGTTTATAGGGTGCAAAAGGCCCTCTATGGCTGGAAGCAAGCTCCTCAAGCTTGGTTCTAAAGGATTCATCAATTCGTCTTTCAAAGCGGCTTCCATCAATCAAATCATGAACCCAACCTTTATTATAAGGTTGACAGTGACAAGTGTGTGCTTTCATCTTGTATGTGGATGATTTGATTATCACAAGGAGTGACTCACAAGAGGTTGATTGATTGGCTAGAGATCTTAAGGTAGGATTTTGACATGCCAAATCTAGGGATGGAGTGACTCGAACTGGGTAGGTGATGTGGATTTGAGATGATCCACTACAAGTTACACTTTCTCCCTTGGATCAGGAGCTATCTCGTGGAGCAATAAGAAGCAACCTTCTATGGCACTTTCTTCTACAAACGTGAGCACCATGCCCTTTGTTCCACAACTATGGAGGTAGTTTGGCTCCACGAAATGTTGGCAAAGATTGGCTTTCTGCAAGCAGATCTCACTTTCTTCTACAAAGCTAAGTACCGTGCCCTTTGTTCCACAACTATGGAGATAGTTTGGCTCCACTCCATGCTGGTAGAGATTGGCTTTTGACACATAGGTCCTACTCATCTATGTGTGGATAACCAAACTAGCTTAGCTTTGGCCAAGAACCCCATGTTTTGTGCTCGCACGAAGCACATAGAGGTTCAGTATCATTATATACATGATTAGATCATGGATTCCAAGTTAGTGGTGGTCTACTATTCTATGGTGAACAATGCAACAAATTGTTCATGAAGCCTTTGTTGGGTCTTCAAACTCTTACTAGGATCTGCGAGGGGGTGTTAGCATGCGTATTTTAGTCTGTCAGTTTGTCATCTCCTAATTGTGAGCTCTATCAGAGTGTTTGACAGAGACATAGGATCTCTAATTAAGTTTTGTGTGCATTTCTTAGGTTTGTCGAGCATTTCAGAGCCTATGTTGCCCTGCCAATCAATATCCAACCCTTGCGAGCTTGTCACTCCCCTATGACTACAACATCAATATTTGCATAGGATTTTTAGTGCAATCAATCTACATATTCTACAACCTACCTAGTCGAGGGAAGGTCGACTAGTTTTGGTGTTTTTCAACTATTTATAGCTGACACATTGGCTAGGCAAATTATTCACAAGTGTTTCATCAAGTAGCTACAATCTTCTCTGTCTCCATCAATGTCACCATCACCATCTTCATCGTCATGAAGGTACTATCGTCATTATTCAACTTGATCTGGTGCCCTCATTGTCGCCTCGGGCTACATGCAAGGACTGATCTATCCTCATTGTATTCAACTTTCTTCTTTGTTCAATGCCAATCATTTTTCTCTTCCTGCCTTCTCTTCTTCTCTCCTTTTCTCTCTATGTTCATGATCTCTTCCGTTGCGCACTATCATATGTTCATTTTTGTCAAAAGTGGGTCTTTACACTAGTAACCTCTCAATTAGTTATTTCCATGGCCACCACCCTTCTTGCAGCATCCTTGACCATGGCCCCTCGATGAACAAGGGGTAAGAAGCTGCAATTTCCTTATAACATTATTTGGATCTTTTGAAAGCTTCAATTGCTTTGATCAAACATTGATGGCATTCTTGAAAGCATGGAAAGTTTCATGCAACTTTTACATGACCAACATAACCAGCATGTTTGGATGTGTAATAACCTTCTCAAGCTAACCGATCAAATGAAAAAGTAAATCTATTTGCTCCACAAAACCATCCTTCCAACTGGAACTTGGCCAATTGCTCTTGAAAGTTGGTATCGGTGAGGATAATTCACTCTTGCATACCTAGCCTTTGAATAATCCCAAAGCGATTGCGCATTTTTATATTTACCTAAGGTGGCAAGCACCTTATTTATGAGGAGAGAGATTATGGTAGCCAAAGATGCCTAATTTGAGGCAAGAAACTTTCACACTGCACCTTGATTTCCATCTTCTAGGAGTGGCCTAGTACCTTTGAAATACTCCCAATAAGACTACATCTCCAAGATAAGCTTCATACATTGTTTCCTACCGTCAATCTGCTTAATGCTAAGATCAAAAGGGGATGAAATGTCTAATGATAAAAAGGGCAACAATAATGAAAAGAAACTACAAAGCACATATGTAAGAGTTGAAAATGCGCGTTTGACATTGGGATGCCAAAAACTACACTAAACAATTAACTAAAATTTTCACTCGTTTTTAAAAAAAAGTTGAAAACTACTAAATTATGGCACAGTTGAGCTACTAAAACATGGAGGAAAATGATGCCACGTGCTACTAGGAGCTCAAGTGCAATTCCATTGCCTTAGATTGCAATTACACATCATCAACCTTGTTGTTAACCCACAAAGGGGGAACTTCAAAATCTACTACAAATGCAGCCTCCCACTACCATGAATAGTCATGAAGGATGACAAAATGACTAAAGCATGCTAAACTAGCAAGCATGATCTACTTTCAACACCAATGACTCCACCCTCTTAGCACTAGGCTCAATGTACTTTATTGGTATCACATGCCATGATAGCTTCATCTTACTTCCCAAAAATGATAGATAATTGACATCAAGTGTAGCTTGTATTCAAGTAAACCTTACTATGATCAATTCAACCATGTAGTCTCAGTAAGAACCAATAGATTGAAAAATATACTCCAGTGCATCTTAGCTAGGGAGCCAAAAATTTTGATGCATACTTGAAGATAATGAATCCTTCAACATATATTAATCATTCTAGCACATTATCACCAAACATTAGCTTGAACCTATAATGTTTGCATTCAATCAATCTTCTCTAATCATCGAACAAGATGGAGACAACCCATGCCCAATGCAAGATTTGCAAATGGCCATGTCTATGGAAGAAAGTCCTCAACTCAAAGTTGATGTACCATTTTAATCGTTACAATAAAAAGAATTGAAAGGTCCTCCTTCATTAGTCCTTGGTGAAAGTTGATTAAGTTCTAAACCTTGAAACATGGATGCTACATGAAGAAAGACTCAAATCGGATATTTCTCTCATCAAATATAGAATGCATTAACAATGTGAAAACACTTCAAAGCTCCGAATATACTTGCAACAACACATTTCTATCAATTTTCACCACAAGCTGAAAAACAACAATAGCATGTTATTCTGTTTTGCATGAACATCATATTCATGTAGATTACAACCCAATAACATGCAATTATTTCTAATTAGCTTGGTTAAAAGTTCAAAGACTAAGGCTTTTTGACAGGCATGCATCATGGCATAAAACAAGACAAATTGGCAAGCCTCAGTAGCACTCGCAGTCAGTACGGATACAATATGGTAGACTAAATCATAATTAAAATCCTCTGGCAAGGCTATATCCTTAGCAGCAAACCAGTTCTTCTACAAGGACTCTAGCGCCTATTTTATGGTACCAGCATGTAAGTATGCAAGAGGACCTGATGGGAACGCTTTCAACTAAGGTATTATATATTCAGAAACTATAAATTTATGTTGTTAAACTTCATAGATGAATATGGAAGCTTTGAGACCATAGGGAATTTTAAGTATTTGCACAAGCAATTAAGTCTTAACATCCATTTTCCCAGGATTAAAATAGCTAGCATAGCATTTGGCATCACACTGGTTTTTGGCAGGTATAACCACTCTGCAACAATCTTTAGCTACGCCTCAACACTGCATCGAGAATGCATGTGAAAAGCAAGTGGCATGAGTCCATTTCGTTGGTTGCCACATATAACTACATGATACAAGAGTAAAACTTGGAATGCCCTCCTCCTTGGGAAAGAACCCTTCAAAGAACTCATAACTATCAACAATTAATGTGTACTGGATGCCTTACAAGTTGTAAAGCCTGTATATGAAAGACTACATTGTTCCCTTGTTACATGTTGACTTCAAAACCTTCAAGACGATGTAGCTTTATTAGTGTTGCAATAAGCAATCTCTGCCTCAAGAAATTTTAGCTCACAACACAACTAAGTATTAGTCCAAGAGAGTTTGAGACATTGGATGAATTCAAGCTCGTGAAGAAATCAAGCAACAATCATCTTGATGATGATGATTGCCTTCAATTAAAGTCACCCTGTTCACTAGTCTTGCTTTTACTGTGCCTTTGGGATTGATGCGACACTTGCATAGCAAAAACCGTAAATTTGTCCTTTGTCTCCTTATATAAGAATCAAATGATCTACTTTCAAAAGAAATGTTTCACTTGCTCTTTCCAGCTGACAACATATTCATCTTTCCTCTCTCTATGTTCTTGATTTTTCTCTCTCAATTATGTCAGTATCACAGATAATTTGCATATATAATATGGAAGTGTGAATGCTGGAGAGAAGAGAATTACATGTAATTGGGCCTTCACTGCCATGCCGACTTGCCAATTTATTATGTCACATCAAGTGTGGTGCTGCAATACTCCAGAAAAAAAAAATTGAGCAATATACTAGCCTTATATTTTTTCTGTAATGTCAATGATGTCAGGTTAGCCCCATTGCATAATCTACCTGTTTCCAGGCGTACAAATGTGGTGGCCAACCTGTTCACACACTAATACAACAATGGAACATGTAAAGTTTGTTTGGCGAATCCTGCTTCTAATATTGTGAAAGGGCTATTTCTATCAAAATTACAATGCTCATATCATGACCAAGGCTTTGAATGAAGCAGAATTTATCTGCAGCAGATAATGAGTCACCTGGGATAAATGTGTTAAGGACTACAAACCACATGGCAGTCCTATCAAAGCCCTTGAAAAGCTTCCACCTTTAATTTCTCTATAATTTCAGAGTGGTTATCCTTCCCTTCTTTACTCTCTTTTGGATCTCTAGGTTCATTAGTTGGCAAGGTTCCAACAGCAGTGTCAATAGAGCTAAGCGAACTGCTTTGATGAAGCCCATCAGGAGAGGTCCCTCTATTTAAAAACCGTTTGATTAAACCCCGTAAAAATGGAGCCATAGTGTCTGGCTCATGCTCATGAAAGTACATAATACCTCCCATGCAAAGACAGAAAAGGGCCACCTGCAAAAGGCATAACCTACAGTAAATAATACTACTGCAACCACTAAACTTCCAAGTGAGTGTCCTAGAAAGAATCATGTTCCCAACAAAGCCAGAGTTTGGAGTGATTACAAAACCAAAAATGAAACACACTATACTCACTTCAGCATGCCTGATATCTGGTAGCAAATGCCTGTTCACCAAAATATACCACAGAGAGTCTGCTGCACGTGGAAGTACATAGAGTGCCAATTCTGCTCTCCGACTCTTCTTCTCCAGTAGAACAGACAAGGAAGCCAGAGCTCCACCAAACCAGTAGACCAATTTGTGGTCCTTGGTAACCACCTTCCTTTGTAGACATATATAACTCTGCCCCAACAGACATTGCCACATCAGATCATCTGAATCACTGGAGATCAGGTCATTAAAAACCCTTACCTATGGGTTTAGTGAAATCTATACTTGATAAATTCCCACAAATACAGAGATGAAGCATGTAGAACGAACTGCTCCTTTGAAAGCCGTCCAAAATGTATGTACAGGGGCTTGCATAAACTGCAAAAGATGACGTAAAATGTACAATACCTAAAAACTGTGTTTCTAATAACTACAAAACACAACATATCCAAAGAGCTGTAAAACTTTTTCTATTCCTTCCCGAACCATGACATAACAGTTATTAAGCCAGTCAAAGCATAGGACAGGGAAGCACACATGCACACGAAAACATTGGCAATCAAAGAGAAATGAAGGCTGCAAGCTTCTAAAAGGAAGCTTGTTTGTTACCTTTTGTAGATTCAAGACAACGAAAGGTACAAAGGTGAGTGACATGTAAAGTGGAAATGTTTTCTTGAAGGTGGCACGGGCTGCTTTACTTGTTTGTCCCATACAAGACAATGTCTCTGGGTGTATAGCTGAGCAAGGAATAAGTGCACAATCAGGCCGCAGCTCAAAGGGGGCACCACCAGTCTTGCTAGAAACAAAGTCAGACAAAGCTGCTACATCAACAGGTTCCCTTCGACAGCTTTCACGGACAGCCTTCAGCACAGGCTTTGCAATAGGCCCAGTTTTGACAATAAATTCTAGATACGACTCAGGCAATGTCTCAGGCCGCATTACATATGCATACATAACCTGTCAAAGAAAATCGTGTCAACATTTTCCTGTGTCTAACAAAGATGATGAAGAACCAGCACCACACATACCTGAGCACATGCAATAGCAAATAACAAGGTGTCGCCATGTCTCCAGTGACTGCCCCACAGATGAAACTTGTTTTTTGATTTTGCTGAATTGTACACACACTGCACAAACAATGGAGAACTCAAAGAGAAGTTTTAGGCATAGCAAGACAAGCTAGGGTATCATCAAACCAGAAGAAAGAAAGAATGTTACCTGTGCAAGCCTAGCAAGAAGATACAAAGCAAAAGTTCGCCTCCTGCTAGGATCATCCAATGCCAAAATGGAGAGGCCAGCAACGGCACCTGCAATAAGCCTACACATCCCCAAGGTCCCTCCCACAAGGCAATATGAACAAAGCATTCAGCAAAAACAGATCCATACACGTCTCACTCTGAGCACATTATCACATACTCATTTGATGGAGTCTCTTTGTTTCTCAATCTTCGCAGGATGCAACGCATTGCATGATAACCTCCAGTAAATCCACCAAATAGAAGACCAGTACGACAAGCTTCTTCCCTTACAATCAGATTCTTTTCTGATACGAGAAGCTGAAATAGCATGTTTCATGTTAGGTTCCCAGATGCATAACTAAACCCAGTGACACATCATAACTAGCACCATAAACCATATCACTAGTATGACTTATTATTTTTATGCCGCTGAATGATATAAGAATCAGAAATAGGTACCATGAAGTCAGTACTGATGAGAATCAAATGTATGAGTTTGATTAGAAGACAATCCATTATGTGATATCATCATAAAGTGCACACCATATGCACAGCGTAAACTCTAAAGAAAGCAGCTATTTTTGCCAATAGTACCATGTAGCAATATATCTATGCACAGAGAGAGAAAGAAATAAACACAATGTCAGAACATAAATAGGGAAACTGGACCAAAACAGGGTCCCATACTGCTACACCTTCAGGTACACATTTGGCAGCCACTGTTGTAAAAATTCAGTTAATATCAAGCAATGGCAACCCAAAATGACTTACTAAAAATGTTTGGGGACTCGGACAAATTGGATAGCGCAATTTATCCAATGTGGGCATACCTAATGAGGCATGTTTTAGTTGCCAAGCAATTTTGGGTTTATATATCTGGTTCCAAGGTTAGGCAGGCATGCCATGTTACAAGAATGTTGCAGGCTCATCCAGTTCATCCACTATCACAAGTGGATCTTCTGCTCTAGCTCCTGCTACACACCTCATTGCTAATTAGTTGAGATGGGATAGAAGAGATGCCCAGGCACTTGCACTTTCCGCAACAAGAGATAGGTTATTCCACACATTCAATCATCCACAACAGCCATGCAGGCATGGGATGTCCTTGATTCTTTGTATCAAGTGTGTAATGAAGCTCTTGTTGTCTATTCATGCAAGCATCTTGAGATAGAGCACATGATAGAAGGTGACTCAATGGATGCATACATTACACATGTTAAGGACCTAAAGGAGCAGCTTGCAAATTCAATGAAATTATTACTGATGTTTCTCTTGTTTCTACAGGCTGGCTGGTCTACTTGAGTCATATCAAAGTTTTGTCACTACACTCTGCTTTCTTGCATAAGAAAATGCCAATGCATACACATTTGACGAGTTGGTTTCATTGTTGTTGTAAGAGGAGCAATCATAGGTGAATCGCTTCAACGTGACTATGGAAAATCAAGCATTTACAGCCAGCCATAGGAACAAATGAAAATCATGGCAGCCATCAAACTCAATTCCCAGATTCTTCAAGCATCAAGGATGAGGGTGCCAAAAAGAAGAGAGATAATTATTGCAAGAAAAAAGGAACATGTCATTTAGGATTGCAAAAAGAGAATTGCTAGTGAAAAGAAGCAACAATCAAGCATGACTATTGCTAAAAATATAACAAGTATGAAGGATGCAGAAGCACATTTAGCAAGTTTGGACATTAGCCAATCTTATGCTTTTGTTGTGCATTGTCCCCATGATCCTTCTTCCAATGCTCATGGCTTGTCAATGGCTGAAAACAACAATACAGAGTATTTTGATAGGGCTATTAAAAGTGTAGCATAGGAACTAAGTAAGCAAGGGTGCATAAGGGAAGGTTAGGTGTGAATGAGTTGTAAGGGGAAGGGAAACCCTAACCCTAGCCCACGGCTATATAAACAACCTGGAGGTTACTCTCAAAGGTAGAGAGAGTGTACCAATTGTACTTGTGAGCATTAAGCAAGATTTCCTTCTTGTACTTGAGCTCTCCCTCTTGTGTACACATCCTTTGGCTCTCACTCTGCTTTTTCAACATGGTATTAGAGCCATCTGTAACAAGCTCCCTCCAACGCCACCCTTACCTAAGTGCACAAGAAGACCTCATTCTTCTCACTTCACCTTCTTCTCCACCATATCCAACCTTGACCACCAATCAATGGAGGACCTAGGGAGAGAAAAGGAGGTAATGTTTCTACCTCGTTTCTTCTAAAGATCTTTTCTCCTACTTGGGCACAACAACACAACACGATAAAGCCAAACATTGTCCACAACAGAGGCCGGCATTGCAACAAACACAAAAACAGACGCAATTTTAACAGCGCAAAGATCAATGAGGTTCAATGGGTTGCAAGGGGCACAATCATCCAAGCCACCATAGGGCATTTGTAGCCCCTCAAGCGGGCTATCTCCACCTCCAAGGATTTCTGGAAATTATATCTCTATTGCTCACACTGAGCCAAACCCTAACTATGGGTCCTGGCAGCCATGAAAGCTTCATTGCAAGCTTTAGGGTTTTCTTAAACCCAATCGTTATTCCAACTCTAACAGTGATTTTAATCGCTAATTAACCTTCTCTTGAGCTCATTGCAAATCTATAAGCTCCATCTCAGGGTTGGACACACTTGGTGGATATTATTAAGTTTATCAAAAAGCCGACATATAGTATGAGATGAGTGCTTGTAAGCATTGATGCTATATTTCTCAGTCATGATCTTGTTTTCAATCAGTATGTGGAAAATGTTTTATGCTAAATCTCAATCTTGAGGAGATTAGTTTTTACCTTAACCGTATTCATTAAAGTGCTCAATTGTCATCATTCTTCTTGACCCTTGTAAGGCTGTGTCAAGTATAAACACACAGACCGTCTTCTTCTCTTCATCAGATCTATTTATCCAAGTTCACATCAATTGTTGCTTCTGCTTGCAAGGCCAAACTTATAAAGAAATAGACACTGCCACTGCCATTGTGTAATCTATAAGACCTTCCTATCATGGCCTATGTTGATGTGAAGCGTTAAATCCAAAAGTTTGATAGGAGAGACTTCCACCCATGGCAGGTGTTAGTAAAATATAAAATGACAGAGAGAGGCTACTAGCCATTCATTAAAGGGACAAAATCCATTGATCCATCCAATCCTATGGATGTTAAAGACGATGAAAGAGCCCAATCCATAATAATGTTGTACCTAGATAAATCTTTAATTCACCATATTGACCAACTTGCAATTGCAAAAGAGAAATGACATGAGCTTGAGAAATTGTATCGTGCAAGAGGGAAGAATTCCAACATCTTCCTCAAAATAGAGTTCTTCAACTTGGAATACAAGCAAAGAGAAGACCTAGGAAAGTTTATTTCCCACATGAAGGGTCTGATGGCTTAATTAGCTTCAATTCAAGCTCTAATTGCTAAAGAAGATGCCATTGCAATACTCTTGAAAGCAATAAGAAAAGTATTTTCAACTCTTGTCACCACTCTAACAAATGTACCAAATCCTACACTTGAAGGTGTCATTCAGTCTTGTTTGGATGAGAAGAAAAGAAACCAAGCAGAAGGCAACACTAGCTCAGCATCTACCTCGACAAATCAACTCTTAGTCCACATTGTGACTACTAAATGTTCATTTTGCAATAAAAAGAAACATATTATAAGCAGCTACTGGAAAAAATATCCCAACAAGATGAAGTGCAACAAATGTAAACAAACAAGGCATATCACTAGTAAATGTCCCAACTCTCATGAAGTTCCCAAAGAATTGGAGACCAACTATGTCTCCAAAGCACCTGATGACCAACTTTTCTAGTCCCAGTTGTACCATCTTTCCGTAAACATCCTTGTAGCCTATTTTATGTTGGGATGTAAAGGTCCTTTATTCACCTCCGTGTATTGTGTATGTGTATTATTATGTTGTACATGTGAATGAACCCTTACGAGCCCTAAGTACAAATACGTTTTATTCTTTGGGTACCAACACATTGTGGATACACCCAAATCAGCTCATACTCTCTCTGTCACTCTTACTCTCACTCACCTGCACACTTTCCTTGTTGCAAATCTTCACGCTTCTGCTACCGCACACTCAACAAAAAGTATCAGAGCTTCGGCTAAGGTGTTCGCACTCCTCGAAGTCCATGCGAGACATCTCCAGTGTTTCGCTCGCGCGAAATCATCAGGTCATTACTTCGGCTGTTCGCTCAGGTCAGGTCACCACTGATTTCAGGTACATGTGCGTGCTGCATTGTCAGTCGACAATCCAGAAACCCTAAATCTACAGAGGCAACGTTAGATTCTATCATGTTTTGTGTAGGCAACAGGTCATTTCTGACCTGGCAGGCAAGCAACATGTTGTTTTGAACTAGGCGACAGGTTCTCAAATCACTGGTCACGACTGATAGGCAACTGGTGGCGACAAGTCACGACAGCAGGTGGCTAGTCAATGAGAGTAGATTCATCACTTTCCAGGCATTTTTTGTCTTTCTTTTTTTTAAATTTCTTGCAAGCAAGCCCCCTGCTCTGATGGATGGGGGTTCGCACGTGGAAGCACAGTTTTCAGATTTTGCAAATTTGAGCCTGGAAATTTGGGGCTTTTTCCAATTTTGATGTTGTTTATGCTTGACAGTGACATTTGTATCAGTAATTGCAAACATTGTGCATGTCGACCTTAGTTAAATTGGTAATTTTGTCAAATTTATTGGAATTTTGCTCATCCGAGTAAAATTTCTTGACATTGGACTCGGAAAAATTGGGGCTTTCATGTATTGATGAAATTTTGCTCAGTTGGGTCAGATTGGCTGACATTTACACACTGTTGGACCTGGAAATTTGGGATTTTGTGCAAATTTTGGTAAATTTCTGTAGTATTTTCCCATGTGGTGGCTGGTTTATGTAAAAACAGCAAAGGTTTATTGTTGGTTGGGCAAGAAAAGCATTCTATTTACTGGTTTAGCTTGTGCTCGTGCAGTTTAGTGCATTTATACTTGTGTTTATAATAAAAATGGTTGCAACTTCTTCAAGTTCTCACATTAAGAGTTTGATGAAAATCAAACCATTTGGTGGTCAGGGTTTTGACCTTTGGAAAGACCATATGTAGGGCATATTGTTCTTAAAGGATTGGAGGATGCTTTGCAAAAAGATAAACCCGCACAAAAGTCTGATGCAATTTGGGCCAAATTCAGCAAAAAGGCCATGGCTTATATAAAGATGGGTGTCACTGATGACATTTGACAGACATTAAGGGCTTAAATACTGGTCATGCAATATGGGAGAAGTTTACCTATGAGATCACCACACCTGTTAATTAGGTGCATTTAATCCGCGAGTTGGTGAATATGCAGTTGGATAAGTCCAAGTCTGCAGCTGAGCACTTGAGTGCATTTACTAGTATTTTAAATCAGCTCAAGGATGCTAATTTGGACTTTGATGATAAGCTGAGGGCGATCTTTCTAATCATGACACTACCTGATTCCTAGGAGACCTTGGTAGTTTCTCTCAATAATAACCCCAATTTCTCATATGATGGTGTGAGGGGTTCAATCTTAAATGAAGAAATTAGACATAAGTCTAGTGGAGAAGGCAACAATTCAGCTTACAATGTTAGAGATAGGGCTGAAAAGAAAAATGCAAATGTTGGAGAGAGAAGCAGAAGCAAGAGCAAAGGAAAGGAAAAGAGTGATGTTACTTACTATCATTGTAGTCAGAAGGGCTACAAGAAGCCTGATTGCAAGTATTACAAGAAGGAACAAGAGAGAAAGAAGAATGCAGAAGACAAAAAGAAGAAAGAGGATAAGACAGATGCATTTGAGCCAACCAAAGTCAAGGAAAAGGCCAATGTGGTCTCTAGTCGCAAAGGCTAATGTACTATGTGCAAGATTATGATGCCCTTGTATATCACATGCAAGATATGCAAATTACCAAGGCCGATGTGATTGATGCACTTTTGTCAGTTGATGATGGTGTCACTCAGACTTGGATTGTAGACTCTAGTGTCTCTTTCCATGTAACTCCTTGCTTGGAGTGTTTTGCTATGTTCAATGCAAGCAGTTATGGGAAAGTATATGTTGAAAATAACCATGCTTGCAACATTGATGGGATAGGCACTGTACACTTGTCTTTGGATAATGGGCAAGAGCTTGTGTTGAAAGATGTTAGATATGTGCATGGCATCAAGAAGAGTTTACTATCTATTGGATAGCTTGACTTGCATAGTTACACTACACTGTTTTTGTGGTGGTTTTTGGAAATTTAAAAAGGGTTCCATGCTGATTGCAAAAGGAACCAAGAAGGGCACCATGTATTGTCTGCACTCTAAAGCTTTAAATGGCAAGTTTCTTGCAGTTGCTGAAATTGGCTGTCATTTAGAGTTGTGGCACGAGAGATAAGGCCATATGAGCCAGAAAGGACTTGATGTCCTTACCTCTTTAAAGAGGGTTGATGGAAAAGGCTCTAAACTTGATTTTTGTAATGATTGTCTGTTTGGAAAGCAAATGAAAAATTCCCTTTACTTTGGTGTCTCCTATAAGTCCAATGTCTTGGACTTAGTGCATTCTGATGTATGTAGTATACCTGTGAAATAGTTAGGTGGTGCTGCATATTTTGTCTCTTTTATTGGTGATTGTTCCAAGAAGATTTGGGTTTATCTGTTGAAAAGAAAAGTGAAGTGTTTGTTGTTTTTAAAACTTTCATGCATTTGTGACCACTCAATCAGGTAGAAAGCTGAAATGCTTGAGAACTGATAATGGGAGTGAGTTCACATCTACTGAGTTTTAAGTCTTTTTGTGACTTGCATGGAATCAAGAGGAAGCTTATAGATCCTTACAGCCCTTCCTCAAATGGTGTGGCAGAAAGATACAATATGACTTTATGTGAGAGAGTGCGGTGCATACTGTCCACTGCTAATCTCTCTCATGAATTTTGGGAGAGACACTTAAAACAGCGGTTCACATTTGCAACCACTCTCCAAACAGGTCCTTAAATAATGGCATCCCTAAGGAGGTTTGGCCTAGCAAATCGGCCTCATATGACCATTTACAGATATTCGGTTGTGATGCTTTTGTGCATGTTAGAGATGAGCTAACGAGTAAACTTGACCCCAAAATCCACCAAATGCATTTTCATGGGCTATGGTGATGAGGGTGAATTTGGCTATAGAGCGTGGTTACCACAGTCCAAGAAAATTGTTCGCAGCCGTAATGTTGTGTTTAATGACGCAAAGTTGCTGAAAAGTACTTTAGCCTCTGATGAAGACATAAAAATATCAAATTTCAAAATTTGCAGCCATCTATTACTTCAAATGATGAGCCTCACGATGTTGTACCACAAGCTGAAACTGATGATCAGCCGGTTATTTTTAAGCCAAATGATGATGGACAGCAAATAGAAGCACAAGGTGGTCATGGACAGCAAGATAGACTTGTTGATTATGAAAATGTAGGTGCTGGAAATGAAAATGAAGGTGCTGTACAACATGAACAACATGCTGAAAATGGCTTACAGTAGCCAATAAATGCTGAAAATAACATGCCTCCACATGTAGACCCAATTCCTAAGAATGTAGATCATTGGGTACATAGGTCTACATGCTTAATAAGGCAACCACATAGATATGACCCCTCTTTGACTATGTGATACTTACAAATGAGGGTGAGCCTCTTATATATAAAGAGACCAAGTCATGCAAATTCAATAGGAAGTGGGAGCTAGCTATGCAAGAAGAGATTAAATCTCTATATGCTAATAATACTTGGGATCTTTTGTCGTTGCCCAAAGAAAGAAAGCCTCTTCCAAACAAATGGGTTTACAAAGTAAAGCCAGTTGATGGGAAACCCAAGTACAAGGCAAGACCGGTTGCCAAAGGGTATGCATAGAAGGAAGGGATTGACTTCCAAGAGGTCTTCTCACCTGTTGTGAAGATGACCACTCTATGTGTGCTTTTTGCTCTCACTGTTGTATTGGATTTAGAGCTGTACCAAATGGATGTGAAAACAGCTTTTCTGCATGGTGACATTGATTAGGAGATCTACATGAAACAGCCCAAGGGCTTTGTAGTTCCTGGAAAAAAGCAATTGGTGTGTAAACTAAAACACAACTTATATGGGCTGAAGCAAGCACCACAGCAACGGTACAAAAATTTTGACACTTTTATACTCTCTCATGGGAATCATTGTTTGTACATGAAAAAGGATACAGATGGCAACCCCATCATACTTGTTTGGTATGTGGATGATATGTTGCTAGCTGGGAAAAGAAATACTAGCTTGGATGCTCTCAAAGATCAGCTCAATTTAGCTTTCTCCATAAAAGATTTGGGGAATACATAGCATATATTGGACATGAGGATTCGTAGGGATAGAACGCAGAAATTGTTGTTCTTATCTCAAGAGAAGTACATTGAAAAGGTACTGGACAGATTTAACATAGCTGAATCTAAGCCTCTTGGGGTGCCCTTACCTCCACATCTTAAGCTTAGTAAAGCCAACAGCCCAAAAGATGACATGGAAGCCAATGCTATGAAGGGAGTTCCTTATGCATTAGCTTGTGGCTCTCTTATGTATGCTATGGTTGCTACTCATCCAAACATTGCTCATGCAGTGGGAGTTGTTAGCAAATTTATGTCAAATCCTGGCAAACCACATTGGGAGGCTGTCAAGTGTATTCTTAGATATCTAAAGGGTACACAAAGAAAGTGTATTTGCTATGGGCAGTGTGCAGTTAAGTCTGCACAGTTATTGTGATGCAGACATGGCAGGTGACTTGGACACTCACAGGTCCACTAGCGAGTATGTCTTTACAGTTGCTGAAGGGGCCAAGTTGCAGAACATCATAGCACTAAGTACTACTAAAGCTGAATACATAACGGCTACTGAAGTTTCTAAGGAAGCTATATATTTGAGCAGACTTACAGAGGATCTCGGCATGTCTATGAGTACTCCAGTATTGGGATGTGATAGCCAAAGTGTTGTGTATCTAGCTAAGAATGTCATGTATCATTCATGCATAAAGCATATAGATGTGCGATATCACTTTATCAGACAAATTCTGGAAGATGGTCTAATCACATTGACCAAGATCCAAACACAGGACAACCCTACAAATGTTTTCACTAAAAGTCTAAGCAAGGCTCAGCATGAGCATTGCATACGACTACTGGGACTTGGATAAAGGTTCACTTCGGACCTTTAAGTGGGAGGCTGTTGGGATGTAAAGGTCCTTTATTCACCTTCATGTATTATACACATGTATTATTATGTTGTACATGTGAATGCACCCTTATGGGCCCTAAGTATAAATACAATTTATTCTTTGTGTACCAACACATTGTGGGTACACCCAAATCAGCTCGTACTCTCTCTTTCACTCACACACTTCCCCTACTGCAAATCTTCACGCTTCCGCTAGCCGCACACTCAATATTTTATAAAGGCATCCAACTGCTTCATTGAGGTGGGAAACCATTTCCATGATGTGTAATCCAATGCCACCTTAGCATTGAGGGGGGATGTTAGAAGTGTGGCATAGGAACCCTACGTAAGCAAGGGTGCATGATGAAAGGTAAGGTGCGAATGATTTGAAGAGCAAGAGAAATCCTAACCGTAACCCACAATGAGGCTATATAAATAGCCTGGAAGTCACTTTCAAAGGTAGAGAGAGTGTACCAATTGTACTTGTGAGCAACACATTAAGAAAGATTTCCTTCTTATACTTTTTGAGCTCTCTCTCCCTCTAGTGCACACATCCTTTGGTTCTCACTCTACTTTTTCAACAAGGATTACCTCCAAGCACATAATATCCTTTCATGATTTGTTTATATCATATGAAAATGTACAAAAAATAGGGATCTATTACATGTGCTAATAATACTTTGTATGGAATCCGATCCATTAGACAGATTCCCACTGTTGCAATAAAAGGGAAAAATTATCATACTTGAAAAGGTTTTGTATATGCTTAGTATAAGGAAGAACTTGCTTTCAATTTTAGATATTGCATGTGTTGGTTTCATGGTTAAATTCCACATGGATCAATGTAGTGTCTATGACTAGTGTAATGGGGATGCCCTCGTCACTGGCATTTTGGACAATGGCCTATATCAGCTTGATATATATAAGAGAAGAGCATCAAACAATGCATTGCATGTTGATGCTACAATTATGGATGGCACCAAGTTGTGGCATGCTTGGTTTGGTCATCTCAACTATGACAGTTTACTTCATTTGAAAAACAAAAATATGGTGCTTGATCTGTTAGGTTAGGATTCAACATAGCACGCACATACACTCGCAATGAACAAGTGAACAACAAGAGAGGAGAGTGTTGGAAGATTCACATCCACTACGTAAAAACGGTATGAACGTACAATCCCTAAGGTATTAAGAGCACAGCCACTGATACATGTTCACACAAGAAAAAACCCTTCTCAAGCTAGAAGGTAAAAAAGTGCTCACGGATAAGTGTTTACACCATAACTTAGAAGGAATACGATTAAGTGTAGCAAACCCCCCTTGAGTGAATGATGTAAACGTAAATATGGAATAGGCAAATCAATCTCCAAATGGTATCAAACCTAGACCCTTGCAAAAATCTTCAAACTTCTCTCTAGAGAGAGCTTTTATAACACATCTACCAAGTTTTCCTATGTACAGACATAAACCAAGTTAATCTCGATTATCCCATGCATGGAGCCTCTCTCAGACATAATGATAATGCATCTCAATGTGCTTAGTACGAGCGTGAAAAACTGGATTCCTCACAACTGCCATGGCACTATGTCAGCGGAGTGCACAAGGATCAAGACACGTGATGTTGTGGTTCGCACAGTGAGAGAGTGAGTGCAAAGTAGAGAGTGAGAGAGAGAGAGCACAAGTATTCCCAACAACCTCCCACCTAAAGGCAATGTGCCTGAAGATAGAGGAAAGAATCAGCTAAGTCTATGTATATACAAAGCTGAAATACATATATACTATCCAATCCCCATTATTTGGTGGTAATGACCAAACCGCTTTGCTAGAAGACCCTTCGTGAGGAGGTCTATAAGGTTGTCATCGGTATATACCTTGACAAGCTCAATGCTCTTGCTATCAAGTACATCCCTGATAAAATGATACTTCACACGTATGTGCTTTGTCTTTGCATGAAAGACAGGATTTCGTGCTAGTATGATAGCACTCTCACTATCACAATGGAGGATAAGAACCTCTGTAATGCCAAGCTCTCTCACCATACATGAAAGCCATAAAGCCTCCTTACATGCCTCAGTGGCAGCCACATAATCTGCCTCTATAGTAGACAATGCAACACACTTCTGCAGCCTGGATATCCAAGAGACTGCTCCCCCTGTAAATGTAAACACATATCCTAAACTAGACTTCTTGCAACCAAGATGACCAGCATAGTCTACATCTGAGGCCAACAACAAATAACTTCTACTTCCCAAAGCAAATGTAAAAGTCCTTTGCGCCCTTAAGGTATCTCATGATACCCTTCACTGCTTCCCAATGCTTTTTGCGAGGATATACCATGTACCTGCTAATCACTCCCACAGCAAATACGATGTCAAGACATATAACAACCATAGCATACATCAAGCTACCAACAGCTGAAGCGTAAGGAATCTTGGCCATCTCAACCTTTCCATCATCAAATGTAAGGATGTCATCTACAATAAGTTTCACATGTGGAGACAACGGTATATCAATGGCTTTCCCCCCTCCATATTGAATCGCTGCAAAACCTTAGTAGCATACCATTGCTGTGATAGATAGAGAAGACCCTACCATCTATCCCTCAATATATGCATGCCAATGTAAACGCCCCGAACAACGTAGTATGCTTAACAATTATGATATTCGCTTGTTTTCGAGATTTAATATAAAAGAGAATGAACACTTAAAGCTGAAAATGAAAATTACTCACAAAATTACAGCCATGAAAATGTAAAAGTAATGGAGACAAGATTGAGGGTTGAAGATGGGCAAACCCCTTCCCCCCCCCGGGAAGAAATGTATTTCTGCTCAACCCAAGTCCCTTAGGGAAGAGCTCAATTACAATCAACTTGAGAGTGAGGAGAAGTAATTCTCACTCTCACAAGATCATGCAAAGATGTACAAACACACATGCATTATCTATTATGCAATGATAAGAACTGATTTCTTTACAGTATGAGAGAAGAAAGAGGGGAAATCAGCCTTTCTCCATCGTTGATCAGCAGTACATGGATAGGGCTTGCTTCTTGTTGCTAAAATGGAATAAAGAGCTCGAGAAGGAGGTGCTGTAATGAATTTACAGGCTTGTTGTCCTGTAAAACAATAGTGATAGAAGAGGGAATATGGAGGAATTCGATAATGGAGAAGTAGGGGATGATGATGGGGATGGATGGGGCCAGTTTCTGGCTATCTGTGGGTGCTGTACATGAGTTTACAGCAAAGAAAAATGATGCTGAATGAAGAAAAACGAGCTCTTATTTATAAGAGAGGGAAGAGCTAGTACAAAAGGGAAAAGTGGAGTAGCACAAGACAAGTGTCCAGCCACATGTCATGAGATGTGACAAGTGGTGGGACTCTTGGAAACTTGTGTGACAAGTGTCTTGACACTTGTCTCTTCTCTATGGCCTTCTTTTTTGGGCTAAATACTGTCAAGAATAGAAATAACCAAATTTAGTAAGCACAGTCATAGTACAGAATTTACTAATGACATCCCTATTTTTTAGGACTAGCATTTTTAGGCTAATTCGAGGCTCCTAAAATTTAGAGACCTCCTAAAATTTAGGGACCCCCCAATATGGATGTCATATGAAAGCTTTTTCCGTGTACATCGCAAAAACGGTATCAAAATCTTCACGTGACTTTCCTATGCAAAGAAATGTGCATTTCAAGCTTTCAGCCCACACATGCACATTGTACATGCATTTCATGATCATGCCATCTTGTTGATTGTAACTGTCTGTTCTGACGGATCTAGCCCACACTTCAAGGCATCAATCCTTTCTG
Source organism: Lygodium microphyllum (assembly GCF_053477565.2). NCBI lineage: Eukaryota > Viridiplantae > Streptophyta > Polypodiopsida > Schizaeales > Lygodiaceae > Lygodium > Lygodium microphyllum. The sequence continues at coordinate 1,000,734 of NC_141145.1, forward strand.
TGTGCAAGTCTAACCCTGATATGCGTGAGTTCTGGTCACAGGTGCCCAATCGGGCCATATAGGTGAAAGTGTAAACTATCTTTTCTCTAACCCACCGCGTGGGTCCACCATAACCTGTGACCACTCATCAATGGCCAGCTCTAATGCACTTTTCTTTATATCTAATTGGCGCAAAGAAAACAAATTTAATAAATCATTATATAGACAAATTAATGAAAAAGGATACAAATTCTGTTTCTATAGAGTTGTGACAGCCCTCTGGCTTTTATTCAGCTATCCTCAACTGAAAAGCTTCTTGATATGGCTGAAGAATGTCTGGGTAATCCTTCATGAATTTTTCATCTACCCACTGTGCATCTGTTGTGGGTAGATTCTTGAATTTTAGTAAGAATTTTCGTGTCACAAGGCCACTTCTCGTGGTTCGATCCTTGTGAAACAAAATCTGTTCAGGTTCCAAGAGTTGCTCTATTTCTTCAACTTCTAAGGGATCTTCAGTAATGGGTTCCTTTGGTTTTGGTCCTATGTAAGGTTTTAGCAAACTTACATGAAAAGCATTGTGTATTTTCCAATGAGCAGGAAGCTCAAGTCGATAAGAAACTTCATTTATTTTCTCAATCACTTTGAAGGGTCCAAAGTATCTACTGGAGAGCTTTGGAAAAGATGAATTTTGACCGGAACCTTGTTTGAGCCTGCTTTTATCAAACTTTAGCAAGACATATTGACCTTTTTCAAAAGCCAAAGGTCTTCTTCATTTATTTGCTTGCTTCTTTTGTCGCTCTTGGGCAACTTTGATAGTGGCTCGAACTTGATCCATTGCTGTTTTTAAATCTGAAGCAAACTCATCAGTAGCAAAAATCTTATCTTTAGTACGAATAATTGGGGGAGGAATCACTTTACCCTGTACTATTTCATTTGGAGCTTTCCCTGTGGATGAGTGCACTGTATTGTTGTAAGCAAACTCCAATAATGGAAGAAATTTCTCCCATTGTGACTTATGTTCACTAACATAAGCTTTCAACATATCCAAAAGAGTGAGATTCATCACCTCTGTTTGGCCATCAGTTTGAGGATGAAAAGCTGAGGAGAACTTTAAAGTGATTTCCAAATTCTCAAATAAAGCACGCCAAAAGTTACTTGTGAATTTTGAGTCTCTATCTGAAATGATCTCAGAAGGCATACCATGTAATCTGAAGATATGTTGAATGAAAAGTCTTGCAGCTTGTGCGGATTTCAATGTTTTATGACATGGAATAAAATGTGATTGCTTGCTGAATCGATCAATTATGACCCAAATCATATCATGACCTTGAGGTGTTCTTGGAATACCTGAGATGAAATCCATTGTGATAGATTCCCATGGATCTTTGGGCACTGGAAGAGGTTGCAACAATCCTGGAGCCTTCTACCTATCATACTTGGATTTTTGGCATACTAGACAAGCCTCAATGAAGTTATGTGTATCTCTTCGTAACGTTGGCCAATAAAAGTAGCGCTCAATTGCACTTAGAGTGGCTGCCCTCCCTCTATGCCCTGCATAAGGGGGTTCATGACTTTCTTTAAGCACCTTTTGTCGAACAGAAAGAGCGACACAAAGGCGATTGTTCATGAGAAGATAACCGTCTTTGATGGAATAATCTGGATGAGAACCTCCTTGCTGTAAATTTGACCAAATTGCTGCAAAATCAGTATCTTCATCATAAGTATTCTTCATCGTTTGAAAATCTTCATGATGAGCCACTGTAATAGTTGCAATGCGAGGCACTCTAGAAAGTGCATCAGCAACTACATTTTGTTTCCCTGGAGTGTACATAATTTGAAAATGAAACATAGACGAGAAATTTTCCCATCTTGCTGTTAACAGAGTATTTGTCAGCTCATGTGTGAGTCTGAGCTTGATCTGGGCTGGGCATTTTTATTAGGTATTTTAGGTATTTTTCTGGTGTGGCATTTTATACCATTGGAGCATTTTTATGCACCAGTCGGCCAGCATTAATGCTGTCCGACCAGCATTATTGCTCCCCACTTTTTCAGCCTATTTATACTCAGTGGCTCCTCCTCAGTCAGTCACTTCATCTTCACCATCTGCAGACTCTGTGGAGAGAGGAGCCAGTGCCAGTGCCCACGCAGCCAGTGACTCACTGTTGTATGAACTGTCTCGTGTTCAGATATATGGATTCCATTTCCCGTGCATACGTCTGAGTTCTCACCTATATCGTGTTCTTTTCTTTTCTCTTTTTGTCTTGTGTTTCAGCAGTTTATTTCAGCACATGTTTATGCTTCCACCGCTGCTCCACTTCTGACATGGTATCAGTTTTCAGGATTTGTGTTTCTGCTGTGTTTTCTTGCTGATTTCAGGACTGTTTTGTATCCCTGCTGATCAGACGATTGCTGTCGCAGCCAGGCGACCTGTTTTGGGGCTGTTTTCAGCCTGCGTTTGTTGCAGTTTTGCCATCGCCTGCTGCCTCCGCACCCTCTGCTGCCTACGCACCCTCTGCTGCCTGCGTTTTTCATCTGCAGCTGCTGGCGACAGTTTTCTACCTGTTTTTCTCCAGTTTACAGCCTGCGTTTTGCTGATTCAGCATCTCTCGTGGCTGGGTGATTGTTACTTCAGGCCGTTTTTGCTGTTTTTGGCAGTTTTTGACTGATTTTTTGACTTTCTGCAGCAGATTTTGTCTTCTATTGATCAGATTTTGGGTTATATTGCATGTGAACTCTCATTTTCTGCAGTCTGTGCTTGTGTTTTGGCTGTGTTTCCTCTCTAAATTCCATCTCTTCTCTACTTCTCTTCTTATCCTCTCCATATGGCTCCTCCGTGCACTTCCACTGATGATAAGTTACATGGACCTGATTATCTCACATGGAGTGCTGTCATGAAAGCTTGGTTTGTGCAGAAGCGGCTATGGTACATCGTCTGTGGAGCTACTCCTCGTCCTCTCCGTTCTTTTCCTCTTCCTGAAGACTTTGATGAGGACAACCATGAGGAAGCGGTGCTCACATGGGACTCGGACGATGCCCATGCTTACTCGGCGTTGCTTCGGTGTATTTCTAAAGCGGTCTTACCAGCGGTTACCTCCTGTAGGACATCTCCTGAAGTATGGCAGAAGTTGCAGCAGATGTACGAGGCCCCTTCCACCATGCGGGCAGTCATACTTTATGGCCAGCTCCAGCAGATGAAGTTTGAGCCGAAAGATACTATTCAGTCTTTTCTTCTTCGTGTGACGCAGGTACAAGACCAGCTTCGGCACATGCAATCTGCTCTTCCCGAGGTGCATCTTGTCGGGACGGTTCTCTACAAGCTCCCCCCGGAGTTTGATGGAGTGGCCAATGCTTTGCGGGCGCAAACATCATCGACTCCTGTCAGTTTTACACATATGACCTCGATGCTTCTTGAGCATGAGGCATCCTTGAGATTACAGGGGCGGCTTCCGGCCCATTATGGAGGTGAGGCTTATGTAGCTTCAGAGAGGGGTGACGGGAAGAAGAAGTCGAAGGCCCAGTGTTACCACTGTGGCAAGAAGGGACATTTGCGGAAGGACTGCAAGAAGTTAGCGGCTTCCAGGAAGAAGGAGCAGAAGACGAAGCGGGATGCTGACTCTACCGATGAGTCCTCTCCTTCATCAGACTCCGACTCCGATCCTCCGACCAAGGTGAAGTCCAAGGCGTGGAAGGGATCCTCTTCTTTGGATCGCGGGAAGGGCTTGGTGGCCCCTTCCTCGGCTGCTTTCTAGTGGTGGTGATGAGGTCATCCCTCACGACTCTCTTGTGCCAAAGAGGGAGTGTGAGCGGGTGTTCAGATGGGGCAGCCGCGCCTCATCTATATTTTTATACAGGTGCACAGGTTCCAGAGAGGGACGTCCCTGACGCATCGACTTCAGTCTGGCGGAATCAAATCCTGGAGCTGGGATTGACATCCTGGTTCATGCTGAGTTGGTTATCTGATAGAGAGCGGGAGGCTTTCGTCTAGAGCTCACATGAGGGGACACTTTGGCGGTCTGGCCAAAGGCGGGGAATCCATGGTCACCTATGTTCAGAGGCATTTTTGACAGGTTGGTCTTGTATGCTACTGCGAGACATTGGTGATGGACACAGAGACATGCTATGATCTTCTCTATTTTCAGGTGTTTGGTACGATCGACATCGACATCAGGTTCTCTCCGAGGCACCTTGGTGGTGGCTTGATCACCCACTGCTTGGGTATCCATGGTTCTACTTGCTGGTTCTATGTTGTATAGTTTCTGATCCCTTTTCATTGTACTATTGTATTGTATCGGATCACTCATGATCTGAGAGAGGGTGTTAGCAGAGTATTTGTCAGCTCATGTGTGAGTCTGAGCTTGATCTGGGCTGGGCATTTTTATTAGGTATTTTAGGTATTTTTTTGGTGTGGCATTTTATACCATTGGAGCATTTTTATGCACCAGTCGGCCAGCATTAATGCTGTCCGACCAGCATTATTGCTCCCCACTTTTTCAGCCTATTTATACTCAGTGGCTCCTCCTCAGTCAGTCACTTCATCTTCACCATCTGCAGACTCTGTGGAGAGAGGAGCCAGTGCCAGTGCCCACGCAGCCAGTGACTCACTGTTGTATGCGACTGTCTCGTGTTCAGATATATGGATTCCATTTTCCGTGCATACGTCTGAGTTCTCACCTGTATCGTGTTCTTTTCTTTTCTCTTTTTGTCTTGTGTTTCAGCAGTTTATTTCAACACATGTTTATGCTTCCACCGCTGCTCCACTTCTGACACTTGCATGTTTCTCCTGCAAATGCTTTTGAGTCTTGAAATACTTCAAGCTCTGATGATCAGTTTTAATACGGAATTCATTGCCTAAAAGATAATGTTTCCATATCTTCAAAGCATGAACCACTGCTAAGAGCTCCTTTTCATAAATGTCATACATTTTCTCCACATCAATTAGACGGCGGCTTTCAAAGGCTAAGGCATGGCCTTCTTGATTTAGCACTGCACCAATACAATCACCGCAAGCATCTGCTTCTATCACAAATGGTTTTACCAAATCTGGAATGATAAGAACAGATCCAGAAGTAAGAGCTGTTTTCAGCCTTATGAAGGCTGCCTTCTCTTTTTCCTTCCATTGGAAAGAGGTCTTCTTCTTTGTAAGGTCATGAAGTGGAGAAGCCATATGTGCAAAATGCTTGATGAAGCAGCGGTAATAAGAGCATAAGCCAAGAAATGATCGCACCTCATGTACATCATGAAGATGAGGCTATCTTGGATTATCTTGATCTTTTCAGGATCCATCTGAATCCCTTCAGAAGAGATGACATGCCCAAGGTAATTTATTTTATGCATGAAAATTTTACTCTTTTTACCATTTACCAAGAGTTGATTTTGTTGAAGTAATTGTAGAACAATCTCCAAGTGCTGATAATGCTCCTCTTCATTCTTGCTAAAGACAAGAATATCATCAAAGAAAGTACCAACATATTGTCGATGCTTTCTAAAGATGCGCTCCATCATTTGATTAAAGGTGGCTGGTGCATTGGTTAATCCGAAAGGAACCACCAAGAATTCATAAAGACCGTATGAAGTGCCAAAAGCAGTTTTGTGTACATCTTGTTGTATTACCCTAATTTGATGATAACCACTCTTTAGATCAATGCGGCTGAAAACCTTTGAGCCTCCTAGACGATCCAAAATGTCATCAATTCTGGGAATAGGAAACCGATTCTTCACAGTGATTTTGTTGAGGGCTCGATAATCAATGCACATCCTAAATGTGCCATCTTTCTTTTGAACAAGAAGAACCGGTGAACAAAATGGTAAGCTACTTGGCCTAATTAGCCCACGGTTAAGTAGGTCTTCGACTTGCTTTCTGATTTCTTCTTGTTGAGGACGGCTCACATGGTATGGTGCTATATTAGAAGGAGAACTGCCCGAAATAATATCAATATGATGGTCTTCTGGCCTTTCTGAGGGAAGCTGATAAGGAAGATCTTCCGAAAAACAATCTTTATACTTTTTCAAGAGCTGAAGTCGCTCTTGGTTTTCAGCATTCATATTATCTTTTACATCAGTGACATAAAGCAAACAACATTGAACACAATCCTTAATTGCTCTAGAGACTTGCATATGGCTTACCATAGGTATGGTGTCTCCAGAAACTCCAGCTTGGATCTCGTACTTCTTGCCTTTGTTGGTGAGTTTTACCTTCTTTTTCTGAGAGAATATGGTTGAATCTACTCTATGATTCCAGGGCATGCCAAGAATCACATCGCAACCATCAAGGTCTCCGATACAAAAGGTATCTTCGTCACTGTAGCCTTGAATTTGAAACTTGAGCTTGCCAATGTAGGGTGTCACAGTCTTCACTGTGTCACCTTCATCGGCATTTAAAGCTTGGCGAACTTCTGCCGGAGTATCCATCTCTTCATTCTTTAATCCAAGCTCTTTAGCTAATTGCAAGGAAATGACATTTTCATTCGCCCTAAGATCTATCAAGAATAGTGCTTGCTCACCTTGCAACTGTCCCCAAGCTTTTAATCATTTGCGTATCTCTGGAGTGTGAGTTGTGTTTGCAACTACATCACTGATAGCATTGATTTTCACTGGCGACTTAGGCTTGTTGTCAGAAACCTTGCTTTGTCCTTTGTTTGGATATTGCTTCGCTATGTGGCCTGTTTGTCCACATTTAAAGCACTTCCCTTCTTTGATGAAGCGCTGCTTTTCTTCTTCGGAAAGTTGCTTTGCTTGTGGGTATAGATTGGAGCGAAATTGAGGAGCATTAGGAGGTGCATAGGGCTTTATCTTCTTTTGATTTGATGGCTGCTTTTGCCGTTGTTTTGTCCTTCATTTGGGGCTGAATACTCCTCATCATCAACTACTCTCTTCTTATCATTCTTTTGGAATGATTTGTTGCCATTGTGCTCCATTTCCCATGTCTCAACATGGTCAATGAGTTCCCTAAGACTAGAACAATGATAATGATTAAGAGCAGTACGAAGTTGAAAATGCAAACCTCCTTGAAACTTCCTAAGCTTTTTCGAACTGTTGATCTTCTTGAAATGTTGGACGTTCAAAAGTAGCTCCCAAAATCTCTTGCTATAGTCACCAAGTGACTCATTTTTCCTTTGCCAAAGCCGATCCCATTCCATTTTTACATCTCTTTTGAAATGAACAGGAAGAAATTGGCTTTGTATCATGCAAACAAAGGACCGCCATGATTTTGGGACAGCATGATCATATTCCAACCCCGTCCACCAAGTATGGGCTAAGTCGGTCAAATGTAAAGCTGCAAACTTAATCTTTTCTTTTTCTTTATACTTGTCACGACCATACAAAATTTGAAATTGACGAATAAACTTCAGAAGAAGATCAGGATTTCGAGAACCATCATACATACTGAACTTGATCTTCTTTTCGAGGTGAGATAGTGACTTAGTCTTCTTCTTCTTATACCTTCGTCCATGCCCGGATCTTGAGGTTGAAGATGATGAAGTGCTTGATGGGGATAAAGATGGAGACCAAGGTGAAGAATGTCGACGCCTTTGACGATGATGAGGTCTTCGACGAGAAGGGTGTGACTCTGTCATTAGAAGAGGGTCCATCAGAGTAGGCGCCAGATGACTTTGAAGAAGAGGATGAGCTTCGACGCGATCTCTTTCTTTGTCTTGAAGAAGAATGGGACTGCCTCTTAGAAATAGTTGGACTTCTTGATCGGCTCCTTTCATTGGTATGGTTTTATCTCCTTGAAGCAGATGGGCTTCTTTCCTTGAATTCTTTGGGATTCTCAACTTTTTCTAGTTTGAAAAGTTGCTCACGAATTTGCTGATTCTCCTCTCTAAGACTCTGAATGGCTTGAAGGATAGCACTCGACTGATCCATTGAGACTCTAAGAAAAATATGCTCAAGCACTCAATGCAAGGGCTGAAAACAAACAAACTTATAATTGTAAGCACTACCAGTGTTGGAGTGAGGACCGAGCCAAAGCTCCGATACCACTGTAAACGCCCCGAACAACGTAGTATGCTTAACAATTATGATATTCTCTTGTTTTCGAGATTTAATATAAAAGAGAATGAACACTTAAAGCTGAAAATGAAAATTACTCACAAAATTACAGCCATGAAAATGTAAAAGTAATGGAGACAAGATTGAGATTTGAAGATGGGCAAACCCTCCCCCCCCCTCCCCAAAGGAATGTATTACTGCTCAACCCAAGTCCCTTAGGGAAGAGCTCAGTTACAATCAACCTGAGTGAGGATAAGTAATTCTCACTCTCACAAGATCATGCAAAGATGTACAAACACACATGCATTATCTATTATGCAATGATAAAAATTGATTTCTTTACAGTATGAGAGAAGAAAGAGGGGAAATCAGCCTTTCTCCATCGTTGATCAGCAGTACATGGATAGGGCTTGCTTCTTGTTGCTAAAATGGAATAAAGAGCTCGAGAAGGAGGTGCTGTAATGAATTCACAGGCTTGTTGTCCTGTAAAACAGCAATGATAGAAGAGGGAATATGAAGGAATTTGATAATGGAGAAGTAGGGGGATGATCATGGGAATGGATGGGGCCAGTTTCTGGCTATCTATGGGTGATGTACATGAGTTTACAGCAAAGAAAAATGATGCTGAATGAAGAAAAACGAGCTCTTATTTATAAGAGAGGGAAGAGCTAGTACAAAAGGGAAAAGTGGAGTAGCACAAGACAAGTGTCCAGCCACATGTCATGAGATGTGACAAGTGGTGGGACTCTTGGAAACTTGTGTGACAAGTGTCTTGATACTTGTCGCTTCTCTATGGCCTTTCTTTTTGGGCTGAATATTGTCAAGAATAGAAATAACCAAATTTAGTAAGCACAGTCAGAGTACAGAATTTACTATTTTTAGAATGACATCCCTATTTTTTAGGACTAGTATTTTTAGGCTAATTCGAGGCTCCTAAAATTTAGGGACCTCCTAAAATTTAGGGACCCCCCAATATGGGTGTCATATGAAAGCTTTTTCCATGTACATCGCAAAAACGGTATCAGAATCTTCATGTGACTTTCCTATGCAAAGAAATGTGCATTTCAAGCTTTCAGCCCACACATGCACATTGTACAGGCATTTCATGATCATGCCATCTTGTTGATTGTAGCTGTCTGTTCTGGTGGATCTAGCCCACACTTCAAGGCATCGATCCTTTCTGTGTGCGAGTCTAACCCTGATATGCGTGAGTTCTGGTCACAGGCGCCCAATCGGGCCATATAGGTGGAAGTGTGAACTATCTTTTCTCTAACCCACCGCGTGGGTCCACCATAACCTGTGACCACCCATCAGTGGCCAGCTCCAATGCACTTTTCTTTATATCTAATTAGTGAAAAGGAAACAAATTTAATAAATCATTATATAGACAAATTAATGAAAAAGGATACAAATTCTGTTTCTATAGAGTTGTGACAGCCCTCTATAGAAACAGAATTTGTATCATTTTTCATTAATTTATCTATATAATGATTTATTAAATTTGTTTCCTTTGCACTAATTAGATATAAAGAAAAGTGCATTGGAGCTGGCCACTGATGGGTGGTCACAGGTTATGGTGGACCCACGCGGTGGGTTAGAGAAAAGATAGTTCACACTTCCACCTATATGGCCCGATTGGGCGCCTGTGACCAGAACTCACGCATATAAGGGTTAGACTCGCACACAGAAAGGATCGATGCCTTGAAGTGTGGGCTAGATCCGCCAGAACAGACAGTTACAATCAACAAGATGGCATGATCATGAAATGCCTGTACAATGTGCATGTGTGGACTGAAAGCTTGAAATGCACATTTCTTTGCATAGGAAAGTCACGTGAAGATTCTGATACCGTTTTTGCGAAGTACGCGGAAAAAGCTTTCATATGACACCCATATTGGGGGGTCCCTAAATTTTAGGAGGTCTCTAAATTTTAGGAGCCTCGAATTAGCCTAAAAATGCTAGTCCTAAAAATAGGGATGTCATTAGTAAATTCTGTACTCTGACTGTGCTTACTAAATTTGGTTGTTTCTATTCTTGACAGTATTCAGCCCAAAAAAGAAGGCCATAGAGAAGAGACAAGTGTCAAGACACTTGTCACACAAGTTTCCAAGAGTCCCACCACTTGTCACATCTCATGACATGTGGCTGAACACTTGTCTTGTGCTACTCCACTTTTCCCTTTTGTACTAGCTCTTCCCTCTCCTATAAATAAGAGCTCGTTTTTCTTCATTCAGCATCATTTTTCTTTGCTGTAAACTCATGTACAGCACCCACAGATAGCCAGAAACTGGCCCCATCCATCCCCATCATCATCCCCTACTTCTCCATTATCAAATTCCTCCATATTCCCTCTTCTATCACTGTTGTTTTACAGGACAGCAAGCCTGTAAATTCATTACAGCACCTCCTTTTCGAGCTCTTTCTTCCATTTTAGCAACAAGAAGCAAGCCCTATCCATGTACTGTTGATCAACGATGGAGAAAGGCTGATTTCCCCTCTTTCTTCTCTCATACTGTAAAGAAATCAGTTCTTATCATTGCATAATAGATAATGCATGTGTTTGTACATCTTTGCATGATCTTGTGAGAGTGAGAATTACTTCTCCTCACTCTCAGGTTGATTGTAACTGAGCTCTTCCCTAAGGGACTTGGGTTGAGAAGAAATACATTCCTTCGAGGGGGGTTGCCCATCTTCAACCCTCAATCTTGTCTCCATTACTTTTACATTTTCATGGCTGTAATTTTGTGAGTAATTTTCATTTTCAGCTTTAAGTGTTCATTCTCTTTTATATTAAATCTCGAAAACAAGCGAATATCATAATTGTTAAGCATACTACGTTGTTCGGGGCATTTACAGTGGTATCAGAGCCACATCAATCCTTTTTGTGTGCGAGTCTAACCCTGATATGCGTGAGTTCTGGTCACAGGCGCCCAATCGGGCCATATAGGTGGAAGTGTGAACTATCTTTTCTCTAACCCACCACGTGGGCCCACCATAACCTGTGACCACTCATCAGTGGCCAGCTCCAATGCACTTTTCTTTATATCTAATTAGTGCAAAGGAAACAAATTTAATAAATCATTATATAGACAAATTAATGAAAAAGGATACAAATTTTGTTTCTATAGAGTTGTGACAGCCAAGAATATAATTGGCCTCACCAAGACCTTTCATATCAAAGCTACTGTGTAGGCTTTGTTTCAAGGAGTCTAAAGCATGAACATCTCTGTCTACAACAATCAACATGTCATCCACATACAAAACCAAGAGAATAAGCCTGCCACCACTACCTTCTTAGTGTATAAGCAGTGATCAACTTGAGATCTATGAAATCCCTGAGATTGTATAAATGTATCAAATTTATGATACCATTCTTGAGGTGCATGTTTCAACCCATACAAACTCTTGTTAAGTTAATATACCATGTGCTCTTTCCCCTTTGTAACAAAACCCTCATATTGTTGTACATAGATCTCCTCATGCAAATCACCATGTAAAAAAGTTGTTTTTACATCCATCAGTGTGAGTTCCATATCTTCAAATGCAACCAAGCCCAAAATGGTTCGCAAAGTAGTCATTTTAACTATAAGAGAAAAAATTTCATCAAAATCAATTCCATGTTCCTGCTTGTACCCTTTAGCAACTAGTCGTGCTTTGTACCTTGGCAAAGAACCAGAAGTGACTTTCATTTTGTAAACCCATTTGCATGGTAGCAATTTCTATCCTTTAGGCAAATGCACCAAATCCGGAGTGTCATTTTTCATAAGAGATTCCATCTCTGACAAATAGCCTTATGCCGTTTCTTGCTATCTTTTCTGTCCATTGCTTCCTTGAAGCATTTGTTATCGTCCATTGCTTCCTTGAATCATAACGGCTCACTACACTCTGTCAACATGACATAATCAGCCACATAATTGGCACCAAGAACAAATCCATCTAGCTGTCTTTGCATTCTGGTCAACCGACGGATCCAATGATCAAGATTTGCTGGTTGTTTAGTTTGCAAATCTGCATTAACAGCTTGCTGTTCTGCAGGTTCAGCATGCTATACAGCCGGTTGTGGTTGTTCCAAAGGCATCTATTCCTGTTGAAATTATGGTGCATCATGGGTAATATCTTGCTGATCATTTTCAGTATCATTCCTTGTATTTTCAAGGCCATTTACAACAGGTATTTGCTCCTGTCTAGCGAGCATTCTTTGTTGTCCTATCGGTACATCTTCCTAGAATACAACCCTTCTGACTTCCTCAGTCATTTCAGGCTATTTGTGCATGCGATTTTCCCAAAAGATAACATCATTGCTGCGTACAATTTTTCATTTTTCAGGATCCCATAACCTATATCCCATTTCACCCTCATCACCATATCCTGGGAAAATACATTTTACAACTTTGGCTCAACTTTATTGTGTTCTTCATTGCGAATGTGCACAAATGCCTCACAGCCAAACACTCTCAAGTGAGCATACGAAGGTGGCTTGTCCGACCATGCTTCTTGAGAAACTCCCTCTCCCCCCCCCCCCTACCAAAGACCTATTTGGTAACCAATTAATAAAGTGTACGGCTGTCATAACAACCTTTGAAAAAAATCCATGAGATAAAGTAACATGTAACAGCATTGTACAGACCCTGTCTTGAATGGTCCGGTTCATACGCTTTGCAACACCATTTTGGGATGGATTGTAAGAGGCGTTGAGCTCCCTTTTAATCCCTTTCTTGTCACAAAATTCCTGGGAGGCTTTGGACACATATTTCCCACCATTGTCAGAGCAAAGACACTTTAATGTCTTGTTGGTCCAATTTTCAGCAAATGCCAAGAATTTTTTACTTTTATCCAAGGCCTCGTCTTTACGATGGATTGAATAAACCCATACTTTGCGTGTTACATCATCAACAAAAGTAATGAAATACTTCTTTTTTCCCACATATACCTGAATGTACCAACTCTAAGGATGAAGACTTTAGAGAAAGAGATTTTTTATGTGACGTTTGAGCATACTTATCATAAATATAATGATCACATTGTTTAGAATCAGCATACCTCAAATATAACAAATAACCCAAACAAGAAAACACTTTCATTCCAATTTGACTCATGTGTCCCAACTAGCTATGCCACAAAGAAACAGTTGGCTGCTCAATTATGACGACTACATGGTCATACGTGCTAGATACATACAAAGGATACAAAGTATCACTTTTAGAGCCCTTGGCAACAATATCAGAGCCCTTACAAAGTTTCCATTAGTTATCCCCAAAGGTGTAGTATGATAGCCTTCGTCATCTAGCTGCCCTATGCTTATCAAGCTCTTCTTGAGCTGAGGTGCATGCCTCACATTATGCAAAACAAACACGGAGTTATGCTGAAATTCCAATTTCATACTGCCAATACCTGCAATTTGACATGCATAGTTATCCCCTAAGTGGACAGTACCACATGCACCACCATTGTGGTAAAAAAAACCATTTATAATGTGGTGTGACATGAAAAGACACACCTGAATCAAGTATCTAAGTATGCATGTCATCATTAGAATCTACAATCAATGAATGTGCACTTAAAGAAGAAGCAAGGAGTACATCACCGTTATTGTCATTCTCATGAGTGACTACATTTACCTCCTCTATCTTCATACTACTTTTCTTTGCAAGTTGGTTGTCCTTTTTCTCAACCTTGTTGTCTTTAGTGTTTTTGCTTTTTCCTTTCTCTTTCTTCAATTCAAAACAGTTCCGTTTATAGTGCCCTTTCTTGCCACAATGATGATACTCCACATTTTTGCTACGCATAGTTATCAAGTATGAAAGGTATGATACGGTATGGTACGATAAAATACGGTACTAAATGGTACCTTAAGATTTTATAAGGTATGGTACAATATTAGTATGAACTTGTTTATTTTGGACTAAAGATAATAGAATAGATGTTTAAAGTCTAAATAGCAATGCTATGAGAGTATATAAGATGAATATTTAAGGGTAACATGCCAAAACCTCATACTGCATGCTCAAGAGTCAATGTGCACTACTATTATCTACAAGTTACAAGTACATAGATGAAAGTGCATACATTATCCACAAAGGATCATACAAATAGGAGTAGACTTGAGAGAAGATTGAGAAAGAGCGAGGCTAGAGAGAGAGAGAGAGAGAGAGAGAGAGGCTTGAGAGAGAAAGAGGGTGTCAAAGGCTTGAGAGAGAGAGAGAGAGAAAAAAATATGTAGGCTTGGAGGAGAGTGGCCAAAAAGGGCCAATTCTTTCATACTAAATCATACAAATACATACAGTACGGTACATAGAGATGGGAGTGGATATATCATGCATGAAGGATCATACAAATAAGAGTAGGCTTGAGAGACAGAAGATTGTGTGTGTGTATGAGAGAGGGTGTGAGGCTTGAGAAAGGCTTGGGAAAGAGAGAAAGAAGAAAGAAAGAAGAAAAAAAAAGAAAGTTATAGCCTTGGGAAAGAGTGGCCAAAAAGTGTCAATTTTTTCGTACTAAACCGTACGAATACGTACGGTACCATACCGTACGGATCAGTCCGTACTATGTATGGAGACAACCCTATTGCCACAAGACTTGCTTCGTGCTCTATTTTCAGAACTACCGTTTTGGTGAAATCTATCCCTAGTGTCCAATGCATTAAAAGACTTATTCGCTGAATTATTTTGCTTGTTGAGCTTCTCCCATCAGCAAAGAACTCTCCACATCAATATAACAGCTAAGCATTTGAGTTACTCAAAGTTGTCCTAAAAGTATCCCAACTTTCAAGTAAAGTGCATAGCAAGAAAGTAGCCCTTGAACTCATCATCAATGTGAAAATCCAAAGCAATCAGCTGACTAAAATTTGAGTTGAACTCATTCAAATGTACAAATATGGTTGTATCTTCCTTCATGCGAAGGTCCATCAACTTTTTCAACAAATAAACCTTGTTGGCTACACTTTTCTAACCATACAATTCCTCAAGTCTTCTCGACATTTCATATACAGAATTCAGCTTCTCAATGTTAATGAGCAAGTTGCCTGACACTGAGAGCTCTATGGTTCAGCGTGCAAGCTCACCCAAATCATCCCACTCGTCATGTTCCATACTTGCTGGTCTTATTCCCTTCACTTTGATGGGCTTCACCTATTTCTTCAGCACCAAGACATTGTAGCATTGTTTTTGCCATGTTGCAAAATTGTGTGCACCCTCAAGCTTCTTGGTGTGCAAAGGGTTGTTGCTGTCACTATTTCCAACCATGATTTGTAGCACTAAATTGACTTAAACGTCAGCAAATGAAAGCCCAAATGTCACACAAATGACCACGCTACACTGCAAATACCAACCAATAGTGAAAATCAAGAAATTTCAGATCTGCAAATTGATTTCCAAAATTAGAGAATGTCTGCTATTGCACTCAACCAATTAAAGCCAAATTTATAGGCCAATGCCCCAATCGCATGTGAAATCCCCCAAATTCTGCTGCAATTTCTGTTCCAAATGCATTCTCGGGCATAAATTTGACAATTGCGGTCACAGGCCCAAATTTCCAAAGGCGAATCCGCCCAAATCGCATCAATATGTTACACCCGAGAGAGCGAGGATCGAGACACGCAATGCTTTCTCATTGCAGAGACACAGAGAGAGAGAGAGAGTGTGTGTGTGTGTGTGTGTGTGTGTGAAGAGTAGAGAGGAGAGTGAGCACAACT
Source organism: Lygodium microphyllum (assembly GCF_053477565.2). Taxonomy (NCBI): domain Eukaryota; kingdom Viridiplantae; phylum Streptophyta; class Polypodiopsida; order Schizaeales; family Lygodiaceae; genus Lygodium; species Lygodium microphyllum. The sequence continues at coordinate 1,016,395 of NC_141145.1, forward strand.
TGTTGGGTACAATGACGAGTGTACCTCTTTAGGTTTTTAGATAGATATATATATATATATATATGAAAGTACAAATGTGCTAAGGGTGTGTTCACACCTGTGCACATATAAAAGGTACAATGGCCCTTTATTCCCAACAACCTCCCACCTAAAGGCAATGTGCCTTAAGGGAGAAAAGAATCAGCTAGGTCTAGGTATGTACAAAGCTGAAATACATATATCTATCCAACTCCCATCATCTGTCGGCAATGAGCAAACCACTCTGCTGGAAGACCCTTCCTGAGAAGATCTGCAGAATTCTCATCTGTATGCACTTTGACAAGCTCAATGCTCTTGCTATCAAGTACATCTCTGCTAAAGTGATACTTCCCCTGTATGTGCTTCGTCTCTACATGAAAGACAAAATTCCATGGTAGCATGATAGCACTCTGACTATCACAATGGAGAACAGGTAACTCTGTAATGTCAAGATCTCCCACCAGATATGAAAGCCATAAAGCCTCCTTGCATGCCTAACTGTCATCCACCTACTCTGCCTCTGTAGTAGACAATGCAACACACTTTTGTAGCCTGGAGATCCAAGAGATTGCTCCTCCTGTGAAGGTAAACACATATCCAGAAGGGGACTTTCTGCAATCCGCATGACTAGAATAGTCTGCATTCGTAAAACCAACGACAGACGCCTTCTGCTTTCCAAAGCAAATACACAAATCCTTTGTGCCTTTGACATATCTCATAATACCTTTCACTGCTTCCCAATGCTTTTTACCAAGGTTTGCCATGTATCTGCTAACCACTCCCACTGCAAAAGACAATGTCAAGACATGTAGTAACCATAGCATACATCAAACTACCAACAGCTAAAGCATATGGTGTCTTGGCCATTTCAGCCTTCTCATCATCAGATGCAGGGTTGTCCTCCGCAATGAGTTTCACATATGGAGGCAATGGAACCCCAATTGTTTTCGCCCCCTCCATATTGAAACGCTGCAAAACCTTGGAGATATACTCTTGCTAAAATAGATAGAGTAATCCTTTCGACCTATCTCTGAGTATTCGCATGCCAAGAATGTGATTTGCATCACCCAGATCCTTCACGTCAAAGCTGCCATGAAGACTTTGCTTGAGTGAGGCCAAGGCATGAGTATCCCAACCAGCAATCAGCATGTCATCAATGTACAAAACCAAGATAATAATCAGACTCCCATCTGCGCCTTCTTGATGTACAAGCAGTGATCCACTTGACTTCTATGAAAACCTTGAGACTGCATAAATGTATCAAACTTATGATACCATTCTCTTGGTGCTTGTTTCAGCCCATACAAACTCCTTTTGAGTTTACATACCATCTTTTCTTTTCCTTGTGCAACAAACCCTTCAGGCTGCTACATATATATGTCTTCATATAGATCACCATGTAAGAATACAGTCTTTACATCCATCTGTATGAGCTCCATATCTTAAGCTGCAACCAAGCCCAAAATGATCCTCAATGTAGTCATCTTGACTACAAGAGAGAAGATCTCATCGAAGTCAACTCCATGTTCCTACTTGTACCCCTTTGCAACCAATCTTGCTTTGTACTTTGGCGAGGAACCAGAAGTGACCTTCATCTTGTAAAACCATTTACATGGAAGGGTTTTCTGCCCTTTAGGCAACTGCACTAAGTCCCAAGTGCCATTTTTCTCAAGAGATTCCATCTCTGACAACACGGCTTTATACCATTTCTTGTTGTCTTGTCTGTCCATTGCTTCCTTGAAGCAAGACGGTTCACCACAGTCTGTTAACATGACATAATCAGCCACATTGTTTGCACCATGAACAAATCTATCAGGTTTTCTAGTAGCCCTAGACAATCTCCTAACACAATGATCATTGTTTGCTGGCTGTTCCTGCAAATTTCCATTTTCAGCTTGCTATCTTGGCATTTCAGCCTGCAAATCAGCATTAACAGCTTGCCGTTCTAGCTATTCCTGCACATCTAGAGGCTCATCATTATGGGCAATAACTACATCGGAATGTACTATCTCTAGAGGAGAAGATTTCAGCGAAAGAGACTCCTTATGAGACGTCTATGCATGTTTACCATAAACACAATGATCACAATGCTCAAAATCAGCATAACGAAGACAAGGCAAGTAACCCAAACAAGAAGGCACTTTCATTCCAATTTGACTCACGTGTCCCAATCGGCCATGCCATAAAGAAACACTTGGCTGCTCAATCACGGCAACAACATGATCACTCACACTAGATACATAAAGAGGATACAAGGTATCACTTTTACAACCTCTGGCAATCACTCTAGATTCCTTACAAAACTTCCATTTCCCATCACCAAAGGTAGTGTGAAATCCATCGTCATCTAACTGCCCTGTGCTAATCAAGCTCTTCTTGAGCTGAGGTACATGCCATACATGCTGAAGTGTGAAGACAGAACCATACTGAAACTGCAACTGCACATTACCAATACCTACAATGTCATATGCATAGTTATACCCAAGATGGACAACACCATGTCGACCCCCTGTATAGTCAAAAAACCGCTCACGATGAGGGGTGACATGAAAAGAAACACCTAAATCTAGAATTCAAGTATGCATGTCATCATTTGTATCTACAAGTAAAGCATGTGTACGAAAGTGTCAAGAGACAAAGAGTATGTCATTCCCACTGTCACTGTCATGAGTGACTACATTCACTTCATCAATTTTGACACTGCTCTTCTTAGGCTGACTCTCTTTCTTCTCTTCCTTGCTATCATCTGCCTTCTTACCCTTTCCTTTTTGTTTCTTTCATTTGTAGCAATCACGTTTAAACTGACCCTTCTTGCCACAATGATGGCATTCAACATCCTTGCCATGTGATTTACTGCGTCCCTTGCTATCAGATTTGTCTTTTTGCTATGATCTGCCCCTAGTATGCAAAGCACTGGAAGACTTCTGGATGCATTGTTCTGCCGATTCATTTCTTCCATGAGTAGAGAACTCTCTACATCAGCATACAAAAGAACCGCATTAGAATTGCTCATAGCAGTCCTGAATGTATCACAACTCTCTAGCAGAGTGCAAAGCAAGAACGTAGCCTTAAATTCTTCATCAATCAAGAACTTCAAGGCAACCAACTGGCTGAAAATGGAGTTAAACTTACTCAAGTGAGTAGACATTGTTGTACCCTCTTTCATACGCAGATCCATAAGCTTTTTCAGCCAATACACTTTGCTTGCGGCACTCTTTTGTAAATACAATTCTTCCAGTCGAGTCCAAATAGCATAGGTAGAATCCAAACCTTTAATGTTAAACAACAAGTAGAAATTGATAGCTCGATGGTTGAGCGTGCAAGCTCATTTAACTCATCCCAATCTTCCTGTTCCATATCTGCGAGCGTTGCCCCTTTGGTCTTAATTGTCTTTGCTTGCTTTTTCTACAACAGGATATTATAGCACTATTTTGCCAGATTGCAAAGTTATGTGCTCCTTCAAGGTTCTTAATGCGCATGAGATTACTGTTGTCACTGCTGCTAGCCATGATTTTCAGCCCAAATGTGACCAAAAAGTTCAACAAATGCAAGTCCAAACTATCACGTAAGTGAGCAAGGTACAAAGAAGTACCAACCAACAATAAATAACCACGTAAAAGCAGAAATTTCAGATCTGCGGATAAATTTTAAGAAGCACTAAACCTTGTGCTACGGCACTCCACAACTGATTACAGCTGTTTCAAGGACAAATACATCACCTTACATGAGAAGTCCCAAATTTTAGCTGCAATTTATGTTGTACATACACCCACAGGCACAAAATTTGACACGCACAATCAAAAGCCCCAAAATTTTTGTACTCAAAGCATCAACCATACATCTACTCTGTCTCTGACATGCATAGAATAGACCAATTTTGCCAAAATAGAGCAATTTCAGCAAAACCCCCAAATTTTTCCAGTGCACTCTCCTGGCCGCCTCTTCCTTGGCCACTAATCCTCCTATATTATGAATACTTCGGAATTTTAATTGGTTGTAGGCGCGGCTCTCCAGGGTGATGCTGTACTACGCTCTCTCCTCTTCCGTGAATGGGAGCCGGTGGGCAATTGCATGGAATTAAACCCGCATGTACATAAAATGACCAAATGGCTCACAAATTTTGCCCAAACAGCAAAAGCCCCAAATTGCATAGGATCCAATTGCATCAATGTCGAGAAATTGGGTAAATTTCAGCCCAATTCTTGCATGTACATGAAAGACCCCAAATGTTAGAGGCAAAATGTCACAAATTTCTGGAATTTCTGAGACAAATGGTCTTGTTCTGCATCACAATCCCCAAATCCAGGAAAAGCCCCTAATTTTCCGGCCAAGATTGCACAAATCTGAACTCTATGCTTATGCGCGTAAACGCTCAGTAGTGGAAGAGGAAAAATTGCAAGAATTTGACGAAAATGATGGAAAAAAGAGTCCGTCCGTCAAACTCGACTCATTGACCTGTCAGTGTGTCGTCTAGTCGCAGTGCCGTCCATCCTTTTTGGCGCCTACAACTCGTCGACTAGTCGTCACACAATCGACAGTCGCCTATCGACTGTCCACGCCTGCGCCTAGTCCCTGTCAATCAGTTGCCTTGCCGCGCCCCCGTCACGCAACTACAAGTCGCCTACCGCCTGCATTGTCTCCCCGTGCTACGACTGCTACCCTGTCGACCTGCAGCATTGGTCCTCACCTACACTTCAACCTGCCAACTATCCACTTGGCAGTTGCCTGCTTACCCAACTCACGCCTTGAGAAGTGTGCACTCCTTGCCTGCTCTGATACTAGTTTGTTACGCCTGGGAGCGCAAGGATCGAGACACGCAATGCTTTCTCACAACAGAGAGAGAGAGAGTGCAGAGTAGAGAGAAGAGTGAGCACAACTTGTTGGGTACAATGACAAGTGTACCTCTTTAGGTTTTTAGATAGATATATATATATATGAAAGTACAAATGTGCTAAGGGTATGTTCACACCCGTGCACATATAAAAGGCACGATGGCCCTTTATTCCCAACACAATACATGTATCCAAGTGCATATACTAGACAATTCTTGCACAATTTGATAAAATTCTGCAAAGCCCTAATTTTCTCCGGTCCCGTGTGCACAAATTTCAGTGAAATTGGCAAAAATTCACTAAAATGTGAAGAGCCCCAAATTTCCCGAGCAAATGTACACCAAATTCGCAATTTTTGAATCAAATTGTCATGTTCTACATCATCAAAATCCCCAAATCGAAGAAAAACCCAAAATTTTTCGGCTCAAAATTTCACACTATGCTTACACATGCGAACGCCTATCAATGGACCAAAGATTTAATTTAAAAAACCTTTGAATTTTTGAAAAATAATGAAAATATGTCTTGTTACCTTGATTGGACTACCGCCTGCAGTCTAAGCTATTTGACTGACTAAAGCGATCAGACAGACTATCTGACGCAGCTTGATGGACTATCCAATGCAGCCTGACAGACTGTCCTAACACAATCCTGACGACTGTCCTAACACAATTCTAACACAGCTCTAACAACTATCCTAAGCAGTCCTAATGTAGCTCCAACAACCTAAGCTTTGATACCAGCTTGTCAACGGAGTGCGCGAGGATCAAGACACGATGTGGTGGTGAGAGAGAGTGCAGAGTAGAGAGAGAGAGAGAGAGAGAGAGAGAGAGAAAGAGGACAAGACTCAATGTGGGTACATCTCCACGTACCACTTTAGGTTTTTGATTTTATATATATATATATATATATATATATATATAGAGAGTACATGTGTAAGGGTGCGTGCATATATATATATAGTACATGTGTAAGGGTGCGTGCACATCCCACTGTAAAAGGCACGGTGACCCTTTATTCCAAACACTTTGACTATCAGCACAAATAGGAGTGGGCGACTACTATCTCATACAAGACATCTGAGCCATAAACATTCCAATGTAGCTCTAAATGATGCCCCATATTTAGCTTCTGAAACCACTCTTTCTCCTCGGACAGAGTGATAAATAACCTGATTAAGCACTATTTACAACTATTAACAGATTCACAAATCTTAAATGCACACTTTACCATATAATCTTGGACATTGGATACCTTGTTGGCCCCAAAACTAGTGCCCTTTTCGGTATTTATTTAACTTAATTGAAGAAGAAGTTGATGTACAATGGGGTTCTCCCAATCCCTTCCGGTATTCCAACTCCCCTTGCCGTCCAAAATGACCAGCAATCCTTCAATCTGATTTGCCTCTTGATTCGAGTAGTCAATTGGCCTTCACCCGCTTTGATGGAAATGGAAAATGCCCCAAATTCATTGATTTGTTAGTCCCTCCACTTGAATTTGACTAGAAATAGCCTTAGCCCTATTGAATCCAAGTCTTGGAGCTTCCAATTTTTGGCATGCTTTCTGAGGTTGCTGTTAAACCCTGATTTCTGTCGCAGATTAGGGTTTACAACAAAGAAATCTGAAATTTCTCGACCTCTGGTGATCTCAATGCCATAGTTGCCTTCATACGACATACGGTACGATCCGTACGGTACATATCTGTACGAATTCGTACATGATTTTGGGCCTATTTGGGCCACCTCGCCTGCGCGTCCCACGTTTCCTGTGCCCCCGCCTTAACTCCTATGTATTTCACCTTCCTGCGTGGCACTTTTTGGGGGGGTAGGAAGCCTTGGATACCTCATCCCACCCCCTTTCCAGCCATGCACTCCCCTCCCCCCAGCCCTCTTTGGATTCCTTCCAGCTGGCAACCCTCTCTTTGACCATTGACCCCTCTTTGACTGTTTGAACTTTGACCCTTCTCTCATCTACAAAAGGTGCTCCTCTCCTCCATGCTTCCACACCAATTCAGCAAGCACTTACCATTCTCATCTTCCTCTCTTGGATCTTGATTCTTGAATGGACTTGTGATTTGTCATTCTTGAATCTCATCTCCCATCCCCTCTTTCCCACACCCTATCAAAGCATTTGCCATTCTCAAATCTCATCTCCCATCCCCTCTATCCCACACCCTATCAAAGCATTTGCCATTCTCATCTCCCATCCCCTCTCTCTCACTCTTGCTCTTTCAACTTTACCCCAACCCTCCGGCTTCTCGAGTCTCTCTCCCTTTCAACTTTCAAGACTCAAGTTTCAAGAGTCAAGACTCGAGCATCTCTTTTTTTTTCGTAATGGATGTTATATTTATAAAGTACTAAACGACAAAAAAGTTACAAAAGTCATGGCAAAGATGCAGAGGAAATTGCCATATGCCAGGGAAGTAAGTCCTCCCGAGGAAATAAGTCAAAGTGCCGAATAAGATCTATCTGCCAATGCAAGAGCCTTTTAAGCCTAGCAATATGTCCCTGAACATTAGAGGCTGAATCAAAAAGAAAAGCATTCCGAATGGTCCAATTGTGCCAACAACCCCAGTATCTGAGAAAGTGAAACAAGATCTTCATATGCGACTGTGCCGGTGTGGGGTATTTGGGCCGCACAAAAACCCAATCAAAAGGACTTAGCAAGAAACCAACCACTGCTCGCCAAACCGCTGACAAGAGTGACCAGATTTTCTTAGCGAGAGGGCAAGAAATAAATCGATGACGGGCCGATTCCACACTGGTGGTGCAAAAGAAACAATTGCCGTTGGAGATTCAATGCTTGGAAAGGGCTGAAGCAAGAGGAAGACCACCAATCATCACCCTCCAAAGAAAGACCTTGCATTTGAAAGGTGTCTTGTTCAACCAGCCCTCCATCACAGTTACCTTCCACCATGACTGAGATTTACGCAATCCCCATACCATATTAGCTTTAGTAACCAGCCATTGATGATCTTTAATCAGAAGATGATACACCTGGTTAGCTGAGGCCTTTTCCAAATTCAGCCTGCCTACAAGGTCCCAGTCCTGCTAGGGATGATCCGAAGCAAGGGCAGGACAGGGTTGTCTGCTCTGGAGCACCATCAAAAGCTGTCCCCATAAATCACGGTATCCACGAGGGATCCTGAAAAGCCTCCTGGCTGTAAGAAACAATATCAACACATTGCGACTGGCAAGGGTGGCATCTACAACTGAAGTCAAGCCCAAACGTGACATGCGGTTAAATTTCGGTATGAGCTCATGTTTGCCTTTCCAAGAAAGTAATCGTGAGACTGCCAACAATTCCAGTTGAAAAGAGTTAGTAGCTAAGCGGTCCTCTGCTGGATACCACCGAGCCTTCTGGAGAACCAATTTCCAGGAACATACCAAATGAGCAAGCAAGGAGGATAAAGGACTAGAAAACCGAGAGTCTGCATTAAGAACATGCCACCAAGAGCTCTGAATTTGGGTATTACCATGCATAAGCCCGTGATCCTCAAGAAAATAACGGGCTATAAAGACCCAAGGGTGATGATCCAAGCACATGGCACGAAAAAGAGACCAACGGAGTGCCAGCATATGAGTTTCGGCATCCAAAATAGCCCCACCACCCATGCGTTTTGGAGGTACATACATGCGACCAGGAAATCCATGAAATGCCTACATGCAAGGAGTCCTTTTTCCATAACATGAAATGAATGTACTGAGTAAGAGCATTCAATGTAGTAGTAGTCCAAGGCAGCAATGGCAAGAAATATGTGAGCATTGGCAACATAATTGTCTAAGCCACTTTGAGGCGAACATGGAAGGGCCAAGCCTATGACTTCCAATATAGAAACTTAGCTGCCAGTTTCTGTGAAATCCACTCTAGTAGTTGCTTTGGCCGAACATCAACACCCAAAGGGTACCCAAGATGCCTGACAATGGAACCACGAGGAACAACCATTCCCTGCCAATCCAATGACTGCAAATCTGACTCTGTGCAACTGAGAATGGCTGATTTCAAAGCATTGATATGAAGACCAAAAGCATGACCACAAAGAGTCTAAACATCTAATGCCTTGCAAAGATTATCCTTGTCCGCACGCAAAATCATAAAACTGTCATCAGCCAAGGATTGACTAATGAAGTGTTGTCCAAAAGAAACTGTGTGGGATCCAAAATCCCGAGATATCACTTCCTGCCAAAGCCAAAGATTGTAATAAGTTATACTTGACAAGTACTAGGTGGTACTCAATGTCAGATTTGGGCCTCGACCAATTTATTGGCCACTAATGTTAGTGGTGACATTAGAGACTAGGCATTAATTAATTAATTAATGTCAATCTAAGGATCATTCACTGTCTAGGGATACTTGGAAGCCAATTTAATTATTGACTGATGGAATTATTTTTCTGAGCACTAGAATAATTATTGAATTAATCTTTTGAAAATTAATTTAAAAGCTAAATAATGCTGAAAAATGGAATTAAAAGGCTCCCACTTGATAAAACTTGCCCATGCAAGTGGGAGAAACGTTTTTAGGGACTCATGGAAGTCTATTCCAGTCATTCTGAGAGAGGAGAAGGCTGTTAGAGGGCAAGGGGAGGCTACTGATATGATTTGCAACCACCAGTGCTCAATCCTACACCATGTGATAGCAATTTGGAGCCCTCCAACAGCAGGTGACAGTAGCTCAAGATCCTTCTAGTGCAGATGACAATATACAACAGGAAGCAGTAATCTTTTTGTTGGTCCTAAGCTATAGGTGACAGCTTCCATGGCTATTTAATCAATGCAACAGTAGCTTTTCAACGTTTCTTGTGATGAAACTCTGAAATTTCTCTCTCTACAGCATTCTCTTGTTAGCAGTCATGTTTGTCATGCCTTGTCATCTCCTGCCTGTGAGCCTCAGTCTGAGTCAGACGAGGACATTAGGAGCTCTAACATATCTGTCATATGTTATGATGGGGGAGGCTAGTCACTCTTGACTGGCTATCTTAGGATGTGTATTTCTTTTTGGCCTCTTTTAGTGGGCAGCCATTGGCTGTCCGGCTACTTTTTTGGTCACTGATGTGGGGCGCCCATTTTAGGGCATTTTTAGGGTTTGCGCCCATTTTAGGGTTAGGGTTAGGGTTTGTCCTTTTGCCTATTTATAGGCAGCCCCCCTCCCCACTTGATCACTTGTCTTCTTGCAGATTCCGACACTCCTCCCCTGTGGTGGTGCTGCCATCATCATCAGCCTGATCTGGTGCCCTCACTGACGCTGTGGGCTGCGTGCAGGGACTGATCAGTCTCCTTCCGCCTTCCAATTGTATTCAGTATTCATTTCAATCAGTGCAGATTTCTCTTCCTTATTTCTTGCATTCTCTCTCTCTCCCTCCGTGTTCATATTCCCTCTTCCGCAGCGCACTCTCACATGGTATCAGAGCCAAAGGAGAGTACACGGAGCTGAGACTTACGTGGGAGATCACCCAAATCTTTGTGTTTGCTGCTGGCCTCGTCCCTAACAGCCAAGGCGGCCCTTCCAGGAGGTCACCATCCTTGCGTTTGCTGCAGATGCCCCCTCCAAAGGCTGCCACGTCATCAACCGCCACTTCCTGCTTGCGTTTTCAGTCAGGGCGGCCACTCCTACAGCTAGGCGACATTCCTCCAGTCTGCGTTTTGCTGATCTAGCTGTCGTTCCATCTCCAGGCGGCTCTTTTCCTGCTGGTGACCTATTCCCAGGCTGCGTTCTGGTGCTGGCGGCTTCTATCTTGGTGCTATTCATAAGACAACCTTGCGTTTTGCAGCTCCAGGTGTCTGTAGGCTTCCCCCGCCTGCGTTTTGGTGATCGGTGACCATACTGCTGGTCATTATTCGGCATCGGCAAAGTTTTCTTTGGTGTTTTGCAGATTGGAAGATGTCTTCTCATCAGTTTACGGGCTTTGATGACTCAGATGACGAGCTTTTGTCTCGACACTCATCTGAACGGAGGCGTGATTTCTATCACGAGGACCGTCGTCCGGAGTCTATTCCTCTTTCCCATCCCCCTTCTATTCATGTATCTCGGCGAGCCCCTTCCAGTGGACCGAAGATGCAGCCTTTGGTACCCCCTGTACAGGTAGCCGTCCTTCCTCAACTGCCCAAAGAGGACCGGTTGAATGGCTCCAACTTTTCTCTATGGTCCTGCAAGGTGGAGTGTATCTTGGACTCCTTCAATCTTTGGGAGCTTGTTTCTGTTCCTATTCCCCGGCCTAAGGTGGATCCCGCAGATGGGACTTCTATGGATCGTGCAGCCTTATGGGATCGGCTCAATTCTAGAGCCAGATCTTTCCTCTTTCTGAGTTTGCAGGATTCTCTCCTTGTTCATGTTCACAAGTTGAAGACTGCAGCAGACGTGTGGAGAAAGCTCGCGTCTCTCTATCAACAGAAGACGTTTGCCCACCGGATATCTCTCGAAAAGAAGTTGCGGATGCTCGCTATTGATGATAATCCTTCCATGAAGGACCACATCAACAGATTACAGGATATGACGAATGAGCTTGCATCCCTCGATCGGACGATATCTTCTGAAGACATGGCTATGATTCTTTTGACTCAGCTGTCATCGCCTCGGTTTGATGTCTTCTACACCAACCTTCTTACTTCGAGGACCCGTGCCCAGATTCTATGGGAGGAGCTATCCCTGCTTGTCTTGGAGCATAACGAGCGACTCAGAGAGGTCAGTGCTAGTGCATCCGACTCCACTAGAGCCTTTGTTGCAGGTTTGGGAGGACAGAAGAAGAAGAAGAAGTCAAAGGCTAAGAAGAAGGACCGTTCTTCAGGCTTTGACTCAGATTCAGAGAGACCGAAGTACCCACACTGTGGGAAAGGGACACATCCCGAGGAGAAATGCTAGAAGAAGTACCCTCACCTTCGTCCAGGAGCGAAGGGTGAAAGGGTGAATCTACATCGGAACCTTCTTCTACCTCTACACCAGCTGTTACCCATGAGTCAGTGCTCCTTCATATCCATGCTTTGGAGGAGGATCCTTCTTCCGTGGCTGTAGTGTCTTCTGCGCAGCCTTGGTTAGTGGACAGTGGTGCTTCGAGTCATATGACTCCCCGAGGTGATTTGTTATAGGATCTCCGTCCATCAGAGGGTTTAGTCACTGTTGGTGACATTTTATCAGTGCCTATTAGTGGTGTTGGCACATTGCCTTTGTTTACCGACCGACCTTCGAGCTCCTTTTCACAAGCCCTACATGTTCCGGACTTGGGCCTTCCCCTCCTCTCAGTTTATGGCCTTACGAGGCTTGGCACACGAGTGATCTTCACCGAGCATGCCATTGTTATTGAGGATTCTTTTACAAGAGCTGTCTCATCTACAGGTTGGCACGAGAGCAGGCTTTACAGGCTTTATTCCCCTTCTTTGATGCAGGGTCCTCCGCGGCAGTCTATTGCTACACCCGTTCCCGCTTGTGCACCTTCTATTCCACAAGTTCCTTCCCATCCCCCACCTTCTCCTCCAGTGGTTCCCTCGTACCCCCCATCCCTTTCAGAGGGGGAAAATCTCGGTGATGCGGCTGTGGATTCCCTGGCCCCTAGTGTTTTAGAGGGGGATTCCCAGGATCGTGAGGAGCTCCTTCAGCGGCAGTCTACATCGACAAACTTCATCGACATTGGCATTCCTCTTGCCACCCCAGGATCTATTTCTTCTTCGGCCTTCAGCCACATCCAGGATCTGAGAGGGGGTGTTAGCAGTCATGTTTGTCATCCCTTGTCATCTCCTGCCTGTGAGCCTCAGTCTGAGTCAGACGAGGACATTAGGAGCTCTGACATGTCTGTCATATGTTATGATGGGGGAGGCTAGTCACTCTTGACTGGCTGTCTTAGGATGTGTATTTCTTTTTGGCCTCTTTTAGTGGGCAGCCACTGGCTGCCCGGCCACTTTTTTGGTCACTGATGTGGGGCGCCCATTTTAGGGCATTTTTAGGGTTTGCGCCCATTTTAGGGTTAGGGTTAGGGTTTGTCCTTTTGCCTATTTATAGGCAGCCCCCCTCCCCACTTAATCACTTGTCTTCTTGCAGTTTCCGACACTCCTTCTCCCCTGAGGTGGTGCTGCCATCATCATCAGCCTGATTTGGTGCCCTCACAGACGCTGTGGGTTGCATGCAAGGACTGATCAGTCTCCTTCCGTCTTCCCATTTGTATTCAGCATTCATTTCAATCAGTGCAGATTTCTCTTCCTTATTTTCTGCATTCTCTCTCTCTCCCTCCGTGTTCGTATTCCCTCTTCCGCAGCGCACTCTTACATATCTCTCATCCCCCAACCGTCTCTCAAGTTATCTCAGCAAAATCCAACCATTTGAGTCATCAAAGGTAGAGATATTGGAAAATCTCTGCTACTATAAACCCTAATTTACAATAGAAATTAAGGTTTGACAACCACCTTGAGATACGTACTCAAAATTAAGGGCCAAAGACTTGAATTCCAACATCTGAAATTGAGGAATTTTAGGGAGATTCAAAAAACCAGCTGGCCAATGTCATGGGGACATGAAATTTTTGAGCAAGGTCAAAAGGGCTAAAATCAATTTTCGTGATGATTTAATTATGAAAATTAATTAAATGGTTGGATAATGTTGAAAATGGCTTTAGAAGGCTGCCACTTGGCAAAAATGCCCGTGCAAACTAAGAAAACGTTTTTGGGGACTAGATCTCAGCCATTCAATTAGTTTACATACTGGGAGATAGAGGGAGGGAGCTACTAGTCCATTTTTTGATCAAAGAACAGCAATTTGTTGCAAAAGACAACCATCTAGGGGCCTCAGCAAGCAAGGGACAGCAAGGAGACACCTTCTAGGAACTGGCAATAGCATCGCTGACCATACTAGTCTATTTTCTAATCAGAGAACAACAATTTGTTGCAGAAGACAGTCATCTAGGGGCCTCAGCAAAGCAGGGGACAACAAGGAGACACCTTCTAGGAACTAGCAACAGCATCGCTCATCAAGTGACAGCATTTTGGAGATGCCTGGCACTAGGTGACTACATTAAAAGCATACTGGAGAAGGCAACAAGCTGATCTTAGGGTTTTCTCTCAAAGAAAATTGGATTTCTTCAGCCAAATTTGATGAACAACAAGAGGATTTCTGTTGTAAACCCTAAATTTCTCCAAAAATTAGGGCTTTATATTCAACATTGGGACCCGTGTCAATAGGAATCAGCATCGTACATTAAAATCAACACCTGAAATTCATGGAATTGACAAGGATTTCAAGGGCCAAGTCATCCAATGTAAATTGGCACAACATTTGGTCAATTGATGATTCCATTTGTACAATTCCTAGGTGAAAATCAAGGGGCAATCAACCCAATTTGCTAACTGATTGTATATACAGCAAGGGGCTTTTGGATCAACGAAGGAGATTGTAGAATCTCAACTTGTATACTATCCATTAGCAATTAAAGATAAGAAATACCGAAAGGGGCACCAACTTTGGGGGCAACCGAACATCTATTGTCCAAGATTGTTAAGGTAATGTGTGCATTTCAGTTTACGCTCAGTTATTAATTGTTGTAATTAAGTACTTGATCAAGTTTTACCACCTATTTCAGTCAATATCAAATTTGGGGCTGATTTTGTCTTTCAAAGAGTAGGGTGAAGGTCAATCCTCGAGAAAACCAAGGGGCAAATTGGTTTGGAGGCTTGCTAGTCAATTTTGATAGCAAGAGACACTTGGATTAACAAAGAAGATTAGAGAGTCTCAATTGTACTCCATCCATTTGCAATAAAAGTTAAAGAAATATCGCAAGGGGCGCCTGTTTTGGGGTCAACCTGGTGTCCATTGTCCAATATTAAAGTGGTAAAGTGTACATTTTCAGTTTATGTGAATGAATTACTTCTTGTAAATATTGATTAATCATATTATTTACCACCCTCTTCGAGGAGGAAGTCTGATTTCAAAAATATGTGCCTCATGAGGTCCAATCAAGAGATATCATCCACATAAAGAATGAGAATCAAGAGGTTATCCCCATCTTTGTGGACATAAAGCATGCTTTCAATGTGTGAGTTACTAAAGCCAAGAACAGTCAAATATGCGTATATCTTTTCATACCATGCCCTAGGTGCCTACTTTAAACCATAGAGGGTCTAATGCAACTAGCACACTTTGCTTTCTAAGCCTTTCTAAACAAAGCCAACAAAGTGCGATTTTCTTTCGGTCACACTTTGCTATTCCATGGAAAGAGCATTTAGTTTGTAAGCTGAAACGCAGCTTATATGGGCTGAAACAAGCCCCTAGACAGTCGTACAAAAAGTTTGATACTTTTATGCTCAACCATGGATTTGCACGCAGTCATACAGGATCACTACTTATACACTAAAAAGGCTGATGATGGAAGCCTTAGTGCGTTGGTCTTATATGTGGATGACATGCTGATTGTTACAGGAAAGCATAAGAGTACTTTAAATGCTCTTAAAAGGCAGTTGAGTTCAGCCTTCTCACCTTGAAAGATTGGGGGACAGCTGAACACATTTTGGGCATGCGCATTAAAAGAGAGAGAGGGCAACACCTGTTGTTTCTCTCACAGGACAAGTACATCAACAAAGTTCTTGACAAATTTAATATGGCTGATGCTAAGCCTCTTGGTGTGCCTTTACCGCCACATAGAAAGCTTAGCAAAGCTAATTGTCCAAAAGATGATGTAGCTGCTATTGCTGTGAAGGGCATACCTTATGCATCAGTTTGTGGTTCTTTGATGTATGCCATGGTTGTAACTCGTCTTGACATTGCTCATGCAATGGGAGGAGTTAGTAGATTCATGTTTAAACCTGGCAAGCCACATTGGGAAGCAGTGAAATGTATCTTTAGATACTTAAAAGGTATACACAAGAAAAGTGTATGCTATGAAAAGGATACGCTAAAGTTGCAAGGATTCTGTGATTCGGATATGGCAAGAGATCTTGACACTAGAAAATCTACCATTGGATATGTCTTTACTTTGGCTAGTGGGGCTATTTCTTAATGTTCAAGGTTGCAGAAAATTGTGGCACTGAGTACTACAAAGGCTAAATATATTTCCGCTGCAAAAGCATCTAAGGAAGCTATTTGGCTTGGCCGTTTGGTCAAGGATTTTGGTATTTCTTCCCATACTCCAATGCTTGGTTGCAATAGCCAAAGTGCCGTATGTCTGGCTAAGAATGCCATGTTTCATACGCGTACCAAACACATAGATGTTCAGTACCACTTCATTCGACAGGTCTTGGATGATGGTATTGTCACACTGACTAAGGGTAAAACCCAAGATAACCCTACAAATGTTCTCACTAAGAATCTTGCAAAGGCTCAGCATGAGCAATTGCATCCAATTAGTGGGAGTTGGCTAACTTAAAGATACCACTTCAGGCCTTTAAGTGGAAGGTTGTCGGGTGTAAAGTCCCTTAATCTCCATGTGTATAAACTTAGGGGTGTAAACATGCCCTTATTTGTACCCTAACATATAAATACATTTTATTCTTTGTGTACCATCACTTACTTGAACACTCATCTTTGAATTCTCTCACTCTCACTCTCAACACTGCTCTTGCTCCATTTTTGTCTCACACTTCATTGCACACTCATTCCAATATAACCTCCCTCCCCCACCATCAACCCCTTCCCTTCCTTCCTAGTTGCCCATTCACCCTTTCTTCCTCTACAACTTCTCCCTCTCTACATGCTTCCCTTCCTCCTTTGAGGGCTCCTACTACTTCATCTTCGAGTATTCCTACTCCATCCCCATCCCTCAAGTTTCTTCTAGGGATATTGGAGCCATTAGAAGGGGAGTCTTCCTCTTCGGGTGAGGGGGATTTACCTTTTCTTCGTGAGGGGGAGTCCCTATCTGATATGACTATGAAACTTGTAGAAAAAGTGTGTTTATAAAGCTGTAAAAGATCATGTTTATATGACTTGAGATAAATGCAATGTTTGACATGGGGCTTCTAATGGGCTTTTTATCATGATGATAGACCGGCCCATAAGGTTTTTTTTTTTTTTTTAAAGTTTAAAAAATGCATCAAGGGGGCTGTCTATGGGCTTAATCCCATGTAGTAAGCCCTTCTTCCATCTCTCTCTCAACAAGACTTGACTTAGAATGAAAATTTATCATTGATAGGTTTGATATTAAATACTTTTTACACATTTATAATTGCATTTAAACTTTTAAGTTTAATACACATTTATAGGCACATTTAAAAGCACATAAAAGCTTCTATAGACAAGTGCTTTACAAGTACAGGAGGCTACTGTCAGTGCAGCGGTGCGGAAGCGTAGGATTGAGAGAGAGAGAACGCAGAGAGGAGAGAGAAAAAGAGAATGGAAAATGAAGATCTGTTGTATAAAGTGTGCTGTATACAAAGATATGCAGATATGACACGGGCGCAGTGCGCTGGACTGCGTGTCTCCACTCGGCAATGTAACCTGCTGTTCACCTCGAAGTCCGCTGCAGTCAACACGATCTCCTGTCTGAAATCTGCGAACAGAGACAGGATCTGCACGAGCCTAAAGCCTATAATTTGCGTACAGAAGAGTGTGGGCAGACTGCTGAAAACTCGGCTATAAATAGCCAGAATCTGGGCGCACCAAATAGGCAGGTTGGCTGCTGTACTGTACCAGGTCGGACTGCCACGTGGCAGTCCGACTAACTAGGATCTGAATCGCTAACACCCCCTCTCAGAGCCTAGGCGGGGCAGAAGCCTGAGGGATCTGGAATGGCTCCGAAGTAGAGCCTGGGGAAGCGCCTTCATAAACAAATCTGCAAGATTGTCCTCCGTCTTGCAATACTCCACAGTGATGGTCTCATCCAAAAGCTTCCCTCTGATAAAATGGTACTGGATCTCTATGTGCTTCGTCCGGGCATGGAAGATAGGATTCCGTGCCAAGGCAATGCAACTCTCATTGTCACATTGCAGCAAAGTAGGACGAGTCTGGGGGCAGCCAAGCTCCTCCAACAATCTCAGAAGCCACACAGCCTCACATGTGGTGGAAGACGCGGCCCGATACTCCGCCTCAGTAGACGAAAGGGCTACCATGGGCGGCTGCTTGCTACTCCATGAGATAACACCTGCACCCAAGGTAAAACAGTAACCTGTTGTAGACCGCCTGTGGTCCACATCACCAGCCCAATCCGAGTCGCTCCAACCTGCAAGTACAAGATCTGAACCACCTGTGCCTGCTGGATAATGAATCCCTAAATCAGATGTCCCCCTCAAATACCGAAGTATCCTCTGGGCAGCCTGCCAATGCACCGTCTAAGGTTCACTCATGAACCCCGCCAACAGCCCAACAGCAAAACAAAGATCAACACGAGTGTTGAGGAGCCAAATCAATAATCCAATCAACTGACGATAGCAGGAAGCATCCGCCATGGGAGAAGCTGAATGGGAAGTGGCCTTCCAGTTCGGATCCATAGGAGTAGAAAGGGTCCGACAATCCTCCATCGCAAAAGAAACCAAGAGCTCCTGTACATATCTCTGCTGAGAGATGGAGATCCCCCTCTGAGACTGATAAATCTCATGGCCCAAGAAGAAATGGAGTAGACCCAAGTCCGTCATCTCGAACGTCTGATGTAAAGCTGCCTTCATCTCTTTGACCTTCTGTGCATGATCACCTGTGACAATCAAATCATCAACATACAACACAAAAAGCATACAACCAGCCTCGGAAGTATGTACATAAAGCTGCGGATCAGCCTTGGAATGCCGATAGCCCAACTGTGACTGTAGGAACAAGTCAATCTTCTCGTTCCATGCATGCGGAGCCTGTTTGAGGCCATACAAGGCCTTCTTCAACCTGTAGACTTTCGCATCTGAAGATCCAAAGCCAGGAGGCTGCTCTACATAGATCTCCTCCTTCAAATCGACATTGAGGAAGGCCGACTTCACATCCAACTGGTAGACAAGCCATCTCCTATGGCCAGCCAAGGCAAGAACAGCTCGAATAGTCGCCATACGAGTAGTGGGGGCAAAACTGTCATGACAATCAATCCCTGGGCGTTGTGCAAAACCTTTAGCAACAAGGCGAGCCTTGTGCTTGTCCAAAGAACCATCGCTAAGGTACTTGGTCTTGAAGACCCATTTGACACCAATCACCTTCTTATTTGGGAGGCGAGGCACGAGATACCAAGTGCCATTCCTCTCAATAGCCTCCAACTCGACTTCCATAGCTTTCTTCCATGGTGCGGACTGTAAAGCCTCCTTCACGGAGGTGGACTCTCGATCCTGCATAACACAGGTCATCAAACAATAGTCAGAGCAAACAAGCTCCGAAGAATGTGCCTGGTGCCTCGTGACCGCCGCAGACCATCCTGCAGTCCCCACTCCTCAGGGACCCCCTCGATCCCTGAATCACGGAGTGTGTCACGAGCCCAACAAGGAGGAGGCCGGACCTCTCCTCGTCTCTCTCCATCAGCTGAAGACTCTGGGATATCCACCGGCGGTAACTCCTCGGGGGTGACCGGTGGAACAGTAGACTCTGTTTCAGAAACAGAATCGGAATCAAAAGGCGCAGGCGCCAAAGGAACTGTCGCAGGAGCCCAACTCTCACTTGGATCTCCAAGAACAGGATGCTCCTCACCCGCTGCTATGGCCGAAACCTCCACAAACCGCACATCTTGACTGGTATACACATTCCGCTTGACGGGATCATACAAACGATAGCCTTGGGACTAAGAGCTGTAGCCAACAAACACCTGTCTTCGGGAAGCTGCTTCAAATTTATCACGATGAGTCTTGGAAAATGTGAACATAGGCATCACACCCAAACACCCTAAAATAAGAAACATTAGGCTTAGTGCCAAAGTAAACCTCAAAAGGTGTCATCCCATCAACGGCCGAAATGGAGGATCGGTTAAGGATGTGGACAGCAGTAGCCACAGCCTCGGCCCACAGAAACTGAGGTGTCTGTCGGTGCTTCATCATGGTGCGCGCCATCTCGATCACACTTCGGTTCTTCCGTTCAAGAATGCCATTTTCTTGAGGAGTGTTGGTATTAGCAAACTCCTGGTGAATACCTTTATCTGCACAAAAACGAGCAAACTCATCAGAAACAAATTCACCACCCTTGTCGGATCGCAAGGTCTTCAATCTCCGGCCCAATCGGTTCTCCTCAAAGAGAAGCCAATCCTTGAAGTGGAAGAAAGCTTCTAACTTCAACGCCAAGAAATAGGCCCATGACATCCTGTTGTAGTCATCTATGATCAACATGAAGTACGAGCTTCCTCTCAAGGACTCGTTCCTCATAGGGCCACAAAGATCTGTAGATACAAGCTCCATCGGTGAAATAGACCGCCGCGAAGCTTTGTTGGGAATCGCATCCCTATGCTGTTTCCCACAAATGCAGGAGACGCATGGCTACTGGCTCACCACAATGTCCGGCAACCCTCGTACAAGCTGTCCATGTGACGCCCTCCGAAGATAATCATAGTTGAGGTGACCAAACCGAGCATGCCATAGCTCTGACTGTGTCTGAGAGGTAAGAAGAAGAGTAGAGAGGGCGGTAGAAGACTTCAATTTGTAGATGCCGTTCTCTTCATATCCTGATGAGAGAACCTTCCTTGACCCACGATCAAGAACTCGCACCGAATCACTATCAAACTCCACTAAAAGTCCAAGGGAACAAATCTTATGAACTGACAATAGATGATACCCTAAACCTGGTACATGCAAGACCTCTGAGGTATGGGTACCACCACGTCCATCTGGAATAAGCTGCATCTCACCCCGTCCTGCAATAGACACCGAAGAGCTATCTCCATTGAGAATCTGCCCACGCGAAGGTCGCAATTGGGCAACACCATCTGATGAAGGAGTCATGTGCCGGGAGGCACCACTGTCTACGATCCACTCTCGAGCCTGGGGAGCTGTCATCGCAGCATCAGAAGCATTCGATGTTGAGTCCTCAATGACACCTAGATAAAGAAACGCAGCTGATGAGGGTGCAGCCACCGCTCCAAAATCCTTCGTGTCCTACTTATTGGTGTCCTTCTTGTCTTTGTCAGGGCAATCCTTCTTCCAATGGCCGGTCTTTCCACAAATATGGCATGTGGATTCTTTGTCCTTGTCCTTGTTCTTCTTTGACTTGTTATCGCCCTTCTTCTTCTTTTGGTCCTTTCCCTTCTTCTGAGAGGCTTGACTTGTCAGTGCCTCCGACTTGGAAGCATTCTGTCCCTTCAGTTGTTCCTCTTGGTCCAAGACCATAGGAACCAACTCTTCCCACCGAAGAGTGGACTCTCGCCCCGAAGCAATAAGGGCGGAGTAGAAAGCACCGAATCGTGGCGGCAACTAGGACAAGAGTGTGATCGCCATGTCTTCAGAGGAAATCGGCTTCCCCGCATTCTGAACCTGCATCTGAAGCTATCTAAGCTTGTTGATGTGCTCCCGCAATGAAAAAGACTTGTTCACGGACAAGGTCCGCATCTGCACCTCCAAAGAAACCCGCTTCATAAGGGTCATCCGGTTATACATCTGACCAAGCTCCAGCCATATCTCCCAAGCCACCGTCAAGTGCTCGATGTGAGCTATCACGGCTGTAGTACAAGACAGAAAAAGAAAGGAACGAATCCTGGCATTCACTTTGTCCCAGTGAGACTGTGCCTTGGCCAACTCCGCACAAGCATCGGAAGAGAGTTTAGACTCATCTCGCACCGAGGGCCGGTCGATCTCCTCCTGGACAAGCTCCGCCAAATCATAGGACTCAAGGATGGCCAGCATCATCACATGCCAAATGCGGGAATTGTCGCCATCAAGCTTTTGATCTGCGAGAAGAGCCGATAAGACAAGCACCTTCCGGTCCATAATCGTCTGGAACTCCAAGTCAATCTCTGTAGACATCTTCACCTGTAATGCCGTCACAAACGCAAAAGCAGCCCCCTCTAACTGTGTAAACACCTGCTAGGGCTCTTCCACGTCCCAAAACTTCTTCACCCGCCAGAGGAAATGAAAAAGCAAAACCTGCACTTGAAAGCTGAAAACTCAAACTTCCTCCTCGTCAAACAGCAGTAAACAGTTGCAAATCCACCACCTAGACTCCTTTCCGGCGCGCCCATGCTCACTTCAGCCTTGTTCCAAGGCGCAGCCCTCCTGCTTACCCTCAAACGCTGAAAACGCAACCTTGTGTCGCGATGGAAACTCCTCTTCAGGTTGGTTCTTCACTCAGTCAGCCCTTCTACACTGCTCTGATACCATATCAGAGTCCAGCGGTGCAGAAGCATATAACTGAGAGAGAGAGAACGCAGAGAGAAGAGAGAGAAAGAGAGTGGAAAATGAAGATCTGTTGTATAAAGTGTGTTGTATACAAAGATATGCAGATATGTACACGGGCGCAGTGTGCTGGACTGCGTGTCTCCACCTCGACGATGCAACCTGCTGTTCACCTCGAAGTCCGCTGCAGTCTGCACAATCTCCTGTCTGAAATCTGCGAACAGAGACAGAATCTGCACGAGCCTCCAGCCTGTAATCTACGTACAGAAGAGTGTGGGCAGACTGCTGAAAACTCGGCTACAAATAGCCAGAATCTGGGCGCACCAAATAGGCAGGTCGGCCGCATTAAATGCAGCCGACTGTACTATACCAGGTCGGACTGCCACATGGCAGTCCGACTGGTCAGTCTGACTGACCAGGATCTGAATCGCTAACAGCTACTTGGTCTCCTTCGCAATAGGATGAGCGTATCACGATTCCATGGTGGTATCGATAGCTTATGCAAGGTTCAAGTGTTTCCCATTTTCCTATTACCCCTATAGGCCCACATAGATCAGCCAGATTGCAAACCCAACAAAATAGTTCACTCTATGTGAACTACATCCTTATGTCACAAATTCTGACCGTGAGCCTACTACAATTGATGAGGCTCTTGCACAAAATATCTGGTGTTGTGCTATGCATGAGGAGCTCGACTCTATCGAGCACAACCAAACTTGGGAATTGGTTCCCGTCCAAAGAAAAGAAAGGTGATTGGTGTGAAGTGGGTCTATTAGACCAAGTATCTTGCAAATGGATTCTTGGACAAGTATAAGGCACCATACATTGCCAAGGGATTTGCTCACTGAGCAAGGTTGAATTACTCACAGACCTTCACACCTCCAGCTCAAATGTCCACTATTCGAGCTATCTTGCCTCTTGCAACTCATCACCATTGGCCTAATTTTCAGATGGACATAAAGTCTACCTTTCTAAATGGCATCTTAGAGAAGGAGATTTCTCTCTCACAACCTCTTGGTTTTCTTGTACACAAGGAGAAGGACCATATCTACAAGTTGCAAAAGGCTGAAGCAAGCTCCTTGGTACTAGAGGATTGATCCATTCTTCTTACAGGGAAGGCTTTCATCGATTAGATCATGACCCCAATCTTTACTATAAGGTAGAGGGCAATAAGTGTGTCCTAGCTCGTCATCTTGTATGTGGATGTCTTGATTATCACATGGACTCACAAGAGGTTCATTAGACTCTAGAAATGTTGAGGCAAGAGTTCGACATGACAGATCTAGGGATCCTACACTTCTTCCTTGGCTTGGAGATCTATCAGATGGCAGAGGACATCTTTATATCTCGGCACAAGTACATCTCCAAGTTACTTTCAGAGCTTGGTATGGCCAAGTGTTGGCCTATTTCTTGCCCCATGGACCCTAGGTCCAAGCTTTTGACAGCTAGTGATCCCCTTCCAAATGCTACCCGGTACAAGTGCCTTCTTGGCTCCTTGACCTAGCTTATTCACACTCAGCCAGATATTTTCTTTGTGGTGGCATTGTTATCTTCTTTTATGAAAACTCCTAGTCGAGCTCATTGGACAACCGCTTTGCATGTTACAAGGGACTCAATCCTACAGGATCGCGTGCAATGAGGGGGGCACTCTTTCTAGATGGAGTGACTCAAACTAGGTAGGTGATGTGGATTCAAGACAATCCACACATAATGGCTCATTCTGATTGAGCTTGTTCTTGCCTTTGAATTTGGACTTGGTGAAGAGGGCCTCATGCTTCAAAGTTGCATTGATCTCTTGCTTGAACTTTAGTCTTTTCTCTTCTTCTAGAAGAAAGGCTTCAACTTCATCTAACCTAAGAAAGGACATTTTGATAAGAGTAGTTACCACATGGTCATACTCCTGGGACCCGGATTTAAGTAAGACCATTGAAACTCCTAGTTCCAAGCAAAACAAACTACAATTTGGACAATTACTCGAGAGGAGCTCATGGTTTGAGGAACGATCATGAGAAAAGCCCTGGGTCAAACATTCACCTAATTAAGAGAAGACAATTGAATAACAACCCTATTTGAAGAACCTGGCATGACGACACACCCTGAAGTCAGGCTTCGAATTCATACCTTCAAATCCAGAATGGAGCGATACGACTTGTTCCTTGCAAGCTTGAAAGCTCTAAGAAGAACTCCGATACCGACACGGATGCCGTACGCCAACAGGAAGCTCTGGCAGAGGCTCCCGATGGAATTGGCAACGCAAGAATCGAAATGCTGACAGAGATGGTGCCGACCACTGAACAGGGAAGAATACCGATCGTCCCTGCCATGGCTGTTATGGTGGAGGTCATTTATGGCTTCCCGCAAGCTGGCCTCTGCCTCTCGGAGTCTCCTGAGGGCAGCCTCCTTCTCCAGGGACGCAAGGGCAGCTCTCTGCTGAGCCGATGATGATGAGAATCCCTGCTGCGGCTGCGCTTTGCGATTCGGCGCTGTCATGCTTGCATGAAAAGCCCCCAAAGTGGCCGGTCCTTCGTTTTATATTTGGGAGAGCAGAGCAAAAACATTAGAAGGGAGTGGGCGTATTAAGCCATGGCCGACCAGGAAAAGGCAATGCAGGAAAGGAGGCACCTAATTTTAGATCGCCAGCGCTCCAATTCGATGCGAAAATGAGCACCCAATTAATAATGGCTTGGGTAAGCCGTGAAATTTGCTTTGCGGATCCCTCTGAGTCCTGAGAGGCTCTTCGAGAGCGAGAATTGCGCAAACGATCTGGACCCAGGCACAGTCACCACATAATACTATCAGCTACTAACGCATAGAGACAGGGGAGCTATCCTATTTCTTCTCTCTTTCTTCTATGTAATGTTTTGGAAGGAATTGATTGGCCTTCAGCAGAAATCTTCACCCTAAGGTTCTACTCACCCAAAGTCCAAATCCAAGTTTTCATGAAACCCCGGTACTTCTTTCTTCTTCTTTTGGATATCTTTGCAAGGGATTGATTGGGCTTCATCTCAAACCTTATCTGACTCGCCCACACATTGTACTAGCTAAGCTAGCTCTCGTTGTGGCCATGGCTATATTTCTCATTGAATTTGAAGAAAAAAATATGGGTCTATTTATATATTTTACTAGCACATTTTGACGTGTTACACCTCACTTCACTTGGGGTTTATACGCCCAATATTTTACCCATTGAGTTGCACTACATCTAGTAGTGTTCATTGTGCGTAAAACAACATAGCATATCATGATAGCTTTGCTTGCTTTGATCTATCCTCCCCCATTTAGAGTTCAGAATTTTACGACCCTCTCTCTCTCTCTCTCAACAAGTTAGTCACAAGATGACGAGGAATAGGAATAAACTATTCATTAGGGGAGGAGTGACTAGTCAAAGAAAAAGGCATCAAAAAGGGTAGAGAGGGTAATGTAAGATGTTGCCATCTGAGGGATGAAATAGTGAAGTTATAGTAGGTATGATGTAAGGTGGCCTTGATTCCATTACAAGCATGCAAAACATTCATGCCTAACATGGCAATCAGTGCCATCAAAGGGTCAAAGTTTCAAGCCTCCAACAAAAGTTTAAATTGCCCCATCAACTCAATACTAGATGCATGTGAATATTCATTTGAGTATTAAGTAGAAGACAATTTTTGACTCAATTGAACAAGTCATTTAATATTTAATATATGAATGTCTAATGAACATAATTTGTGAAGGATTGAAGTGTTTGAGAGTCAATTGTTGAAAACCTCTTTCTTGAAATATTCTTCATATGTGTGAAGGTGGGCTACTTGGTAGGTACATCTTGATGTGCTTAGCGTTTGAATTCCTTAAGTGTTTGTCATATGTATAAATTATATGTATCTTGGCTAATTCACAAACATCTTCAAATAAGTACATGCTTACACATCATCTAAAAATTCCTTACAAGATAGTGATAGTTATATGGATTGTTTGCTTACACATAAGCATATTGTTTTTATGGTTGTCTACTTGTCCAAAATCCTTTCAAAAGCCAACAAAAATATCACTTTATTGGTCACGCACTTTGTATAGGTACACCTTCTCACATGTTGATTTGATAGTATATATAGTCAAATGCTAGGTAAAATCAAATATTTAGTTATTCCAAACTTGAGTTATTCTCCCTCAAAGAATGTTACAAGGAGGGAGATACAAAGAGTTCAGGAGTATGCACCTTTGCATGTGTGGGTGTACATATGCAAGCTCACAAGTCTCTTTGTCAATTTTGTGTGTGAAAGGCATGTGACATCATTAGATTCATTTATATTATCCATTTAAGATTGTAAAGTACTTGTATGTGTTTGTGCATGCGTGAATGCATTTGTGTATGTGTGATTCTAAATGGTTACATGTAGAGTCCCACAACAACCTTTGGTGGATAAAAACTTTCAAGGAACAATGCACTAGTTTCAATTTGTGGCACATAGAAGGCTTATGAGGGCTAAATGATAGGTTTTAATATATAAAGGTTATCACTGAACAAGTTACCCTTTATGAGTATTTTAGACTTGCCAATGTCATGGGTGGTAGCTAACTTAAAGTATGACAAAGGGAAGAATATATATATATATATATATATATATATATATGTTTCATGCAATGGAGGTGAGGGAACATTAGTGAATAATAATAATTACAAAATACACATTTACACCAAAGTAGTCAATCTAGAATGTTAACCTCAACACAAGAAAAAGTGAAAAAGCGCAAGTCGGGAGCTAAAAGAGGCAGCCCAGAAGGAAATCAAACACAACGGAAGAAGTAAAAAGGGAAACAGCCGAAAGCACAAGGGTGGCCTCAAAAGCCAAGTCAAAGGCAAAAGTGCATTTGTAAAGCCAAGGCGGCACTAAAACTTATTGTAAAAGAGCGCCAAGCTCCCTCCTCTGCAAATTGTAAAGGTAGGTGAGCGGTAAAAGGAAAGCTAGGAAGGTAGGAGGACAATGGAAAAAAGGACCTAGGCCACGATTGGCCATGTAAAAAGGGGATAAGGGGATGACCACCCAAAAGGGATTTAGGGTTTTGTATACAAGGTTGAAAAGTGAACGAAAAACTCATTCTTTGGTGTGTGGCAAAGGTGGCCACACTCATAATCTTCTCTTCCTCTCTTCTCTTTGCTTGCTTGTGTGTGCTTGAGGGAGGGAGTGTGAGGGAGTGAGTGTGTGAGGGTGTGAGGGTGAGGGATCCTAGAGGTGAAGGTCTCCGCCATCTCCTCTCTTCTTCTTTTCTTCTCTTCTCTTCTCTTATCTTATCTCATGCACGGCTATGGAGGATGGAGCTTGGAGGTGGAGGCTTGAGGATGCTTAAGCTTGCATCACGAATCGTGGAGCTACCAGTGTGCATGAGGGAGGAGGAAACTCATTTGGGCATCGAGGTAAGCTTGCTATACCCCGGTAGGATCGAAGGTGCAACGGCTAGATGAGAGATAGCCATAGGTGCTCTCTTGAAATGCTTGAAGAGATAAGTAGTCCATGGGTCTTGGTAGTTGAGAGGGGAGATCCCTCTTCATTTTGGTTCCGTTGCTAGGACAAACGGATTCAAGTTTGAGTGCTTACGTGCCTCAACTCGAGCATTAAAGTAAGGATTCATCCCCAAATTGGAGCTTGAGATAGATAGGAGGTTTTGGGTTTTTAATCCTTGCAACTTGGTTTTTGATGATTAGGCAAGTGGGAGAAATCATTTGAGTACTTTAATTTTGATTTTTGTTGCATTTAGAATAGGTAGGATTGAGAAATCGAAGTGGAAAGCTTTAGGGTTGTTATTGTAAAACAAACCCAAACAAGGCACAGATCAAGGAAACAAAGAGACAAAAAAAGGGTGCTTTAATGGATTTATGTCGCTAAGAGAGTGATTGGAAAGGTCAAGCCTTAGTAGGGGAAGGGTTTATACCCAAGAGGCCAAGGGAGAGCTCATTTGCAACTGTAGCATTGTGTGTCTGTGTGTGTGAGAAAGACCGATTGCCTGCATTGGATCGATCGCTTCACCTAGGAGTTTTTTGAGCATTGTAGGTATACACAACTCTTCTTCTCTATCTATAGCTTTGATTTAGAGATGTGTGCTATATGTCATGAACTAAATCGTGTGATTTGATCGATTCGTCATTGTATCTACCAAAACCACTCCATGTTTGGCCTGTCAGAGTGACAATGATCCCCACAATTGACCCTCGGCCCTCTTGTGTTTAGCCATTCGGCCCACTATCATTCGGACATTCACTACTCGGCCCGACCCAGTTGGACAAGTTGGCATTTGGCCCGGTTGAATTCACCATTCGGACCAACTTTGCATTCAGCCCACTTGACTCAGCCCTTAGTCATTCAGCCATTCTGCCCTCAAACAACCACATTCGAGCTGGTCAAATTTGATATTCAAACTAGTTGCATTCGGTCATTTCTCATTCGGCCCTTGGCCATTCAGATAGGCCAAATCGGACATTCAACCCCTGCAATTTGGATCTACTGGGCTGAATTTGGATTTTGTCAAATTTTAAACCTGTACACCCTAACTGACCTTGACCACTGCCATGAGAACCCCCGAATGCCATACAAACGCTCAAAACACATTTTTGGTGCGAGAAATAGAAAAATCGGCAAAACACGAACTTAGAAGCAACTCTAGCCGACCAGCTAGCAGTCCAAATCGCTAGTAGCACCACACTAAGTCATAGATCCCCAAACAGATCTTGATCGAGTTGAACAACGTGGCACAAACCCTAGGACTAGTGAGAACAGCTAGAAATCGAGGCTAGAAACCGAATTTATAGCCTATTAGGCCAAATCCGTAAACGAGAGTGTGGGAGCCGCTTAGTCACTTTACCTTCACACTTGTAATGTTTTTCAGCACTTGAAGTACATCTAAGAAAAGCTAAAAGCCTGATTGCGCATAGTGCACAGAAGAGAGTGTATACGCACGCACACACACACACACATAGAGTGACTATAAATCGAGGATTGTTTGTAATTTAACAAGGAACGCACTCAAACGTAACCATAGAACAAACCCACCGGTAGGAGAAGACCCTGAGATATAGTCGGTTGATCGAAAACCCAAGTATAGGACCAAGCGGAAGACGCAACAGAGAAGCTAGACGCAGCAAGGATAGATACCATTGGAGGAGTGGATCTACCTGATCTAATTAATCTCATCGACAACCTAGTGGAGAGAGAGACTGCTGACATGGCAGAGACAAGTATGAACTGTAGATGAAACGAAGAACTTGACTTGGGAGATTTTCCAAATGTGATACAGAAAATTGTGAATAAATATGATGCTCAAACCCAAATGGACCACCATAGTAGGCTTCCCAAAGATATTATAGCGGATCTCAAGGAGGAAAGAAAGCTAGCACGCAAAGCCTTGCAAGGCATAGTTGCATACAATTAGAAACAACAAAGTAGAAGCTTACATCAGAACATAGAAATGCGAGAGATCCAGTGAGTGTTAGCTTTGGCAGGCAGAAATCGGACAAGACCAAATGTAAAGAGAGAGAGAGCGCTAGAAGAGAACCTTAGAATGAGCGAGCTTCTGACAAATAGACTACTAGATAACACAGCAGCAGAGCAGAGAGCAGCAGCTCTAGCGACTTCACTGCTTGCAAGATTATGAGTTACCCAGGGCTCCAAGAGCTAATCTAAAATCCCTATAGTTGTAAAGTAGCTAGATAAATACCAGCCAGACAATGATCCCTACAGCTTCCTAGAGTAGTTCGAGCAGGTCTGTGAAGCCAATGGCCTCACCAATCTCACTCAGGAATCGCAAGCTTTCGACCTATGCTTAGGCGATAAGGGAAGGACTTGGTATACTAGCCTAGATGCCGCAAAGCACAATAACTTCAATAACCTCAAGACTTTCTTCATTAAGAGATTCTTGGAGGCTGGGTACTTAGACAACCTGATCGTACAACTCATGAATGTGAAACAAAGAGATAAGGAAGACATCAAGGATTATGTGACTCATGTGAGGAGTCTCTTTAAGAGAATCCCAATGGATGAACGGCCCACAGAGAGAGTGGTGTCCATAGTCTTCATCAATGGGATACGAAGTGAAGAACTCTACAAGGCCTTGGCAAGCAACTCAAGCTTGCAGCGAGGTGTGCTAACTGGGGTCATTGAAGAGGCCATTAGAGTGGATGACCAACTCAAGGAGAGAAGCTCCAGGAGCTCAAGTCGAGAAGAGACTAACCCTAGAAACTCCAAGAGAGCTTCAATGTAAAGTGAAAGATCAAGCCCAAGTCCTTAGGGTAAAGGAAAGGGTGTTGACCTAAGTCAGGAGCTAGCGAAGATGAAGGTGGAGCTAGCCAAACTACAAGAGATAATGAGACAACCAACACGCCCTCACATTCAATGTGTGTATTGTGGCGAAAACCACATGCCAGTTGAGTGTTATGACCCTAGGTCCTGACCTTGTGCAAATTGCGGTAGGTTTTGGCCACGATGCTATGCATTGCAGACTGCCAAAGGAGACTTCCATACTCGCAATCTTACAACCAGCCTTACCTAGCGAATAGGCCGCCAAACTTCTTCGGAACCACAAGAATACC
Organism: Lygodium microphyllum; assembly: GCF_053477565.2. NCBI lineage: Eukaryota > Viridiplantae > Streptophyta > Polypodiopsida > Schizaeales > Lygodiaceae > Lygodium > Lygodium microphyllum. The sequence goes on from NC_141145.1 coordinate 1,046,982, forward strand.
CAAACCACCTAGACCCTATGTAACACATCCATCAAGTGACGCTCCATTCCACTATGTGGAGGATCCGAACGATGAAGAACCTTACGTGAATCCTTACGTCTCGTATGACAAAGAGGGTAATCCAATCCTCATGGATTACAAACCAATACCGATGATGGCGTTAGGTAGAGGTAGAGGTACAGGCTTAGGAGGGCAGACCCAAGAGCCGATCTCATGTTGGACTTGTAGTCACCCAAGACATATCTCCTCGCGTTGCCCCAAGAGGGAGTAGACCAACCATGACAAGGCAAATCTTAGATGCACAGAGTGTGGAATTACTCATCTCTTTGCTTATTGCCCTAGACAGAAACCATCCTCTAGTTCAATAATCGTGCCATCAGTCCCATTGGGGTTGTTTGGTATCGAGTGATGTTACAGGTCCACTCACTTCTGGTTATGATTCACATGGCACTGGCATCTTGGATAGTGAGTTTGGCATTCCATCAGTTGTGACTCCTTGTGTGAAACATAGATATGTACCACCTCATGAGAGAGGAGAGTCTCATACTACACATCAGTTGAGGAGATCATAAATAGTCAGAAAGCCTGTGGATAGGCTTACATATAGTGGCTACACAATGAGGCACTATGCATATATGGAAAAAGTCACTAGCTTCAAGGAACCCACAAAGTTTTTTGAAGCTATTTTGAATCATCATTGATGTAAGGCAATGGATGAGGAATATTCAACATTGGCTAAAAATGACACTTGGGATTTGGTTGATTTGCATGAAGGCAAAATGCCTATTGGTTACAAATGGGTATATAGGGTGGTGCAAATCAGATGGCACATTGGAAAGATACAAGGCAAGACTTGTGGCAAAAGGGTATGCACAACAATATGGCCTTGATTATGAGGAGACATTCAGCTCCATTGCTAAAATGGCAACCATGAGAATAATGATTGCATTGGCACCATCTAGAGGATGGAGTATGTATAAGATGGATGTGAAGAATTCTTTCCTCAATGGTGATTTGGTTGAGGGAGTATACATGGATCAGTCCGAGGGCTATGTACATTATGATTTTCCTACACATGTGTAGATTGAAGAAAGCATTGTATGGGTTGAAGCAAGCACCTAGAGCTTGGAATGCTAAGATAATAGCATGTTTACAGAAGCTTGGTTTCACTATGGGCAAGGTTAATCATAGCCTATTCACAAAGAAGACAAGGCTTGGTTATGTGATATTAGTCATCTATGTGGATGACTTGATCATTACAGGTGATGATGCCATGAGAATTGGAGAGATCAAAGAAATGTTACATGCTGAATTTCAAGTCAAAGATTTGGGTAAACTGAAGTATTTCCTTGGGATTGAGGTTGTTTCTACACCTCATGGTACTTGGTGTGTTGCAAAAGCAATCACAAGACATGTTAACCAAGTATAGTATGTTGGATTGCAAGACTTTGAGCACTCCATTGGAGCAAAATGTTAAGTTACTTGTAGATGTTGGGCATGAGATTGAGAATGTCACTATGTATAGACAAATGGTGGGTGGCCTAATTTACCTTACCATTACTAGACTGGACCTTAGCTATTCAGTTGGACTGATTAGCCAATTCATGTAGAAGCCTAGGAAGCCTCACTTGGATGCAGTGAGGGGAGGATCTTGAGATATGTGAAGGCTACATTCGATTATGGTCTATTGTATGAGCATGGTAAGCCTTTGGAGCTTACAGGATATACAGATGCTGATTGGGCAGGAAGTGCCTATGATAGGAGATCTACTAGTGGGTATGCATTTTCTAGGATATCTCCAGGAGATCTACTAGTATGGTCAACTGGAGCAGTAAGAAACAACCTACAGTTACACTATCTAGTATTGATGCAGAGTATAGAGTTGATGCACTTATTGCATGTGAGGCAACATGGCTCATGAAGCTTCTTGATGATTTAGGCATGCAGCAAGTCAGGCCTGTCACACTTTATTATGACAACATGAGTAGTGTGCTCCTAGCGAGTAATCCTGTCTATCATGCTAGGACTAGGCCTATTGAGGTACATTATCGCTTTATCAGAGAAAAAGTAATTGCAGGTGACATTGATTTGGTCCATGTGAGGATAGAAGACCAAGTTGCTGGTATCTTTACCAAGTCATCGGATAAAGATAAGTTTGTGTATTTCAAAGAGCTACGTGGAGTGAAGTACCACACTTGAGCTTGAGGGGGAGTGTTGAGATTCAAGCCCATGTACCTTTGGTTTGGTTTGGTTATGTTAGTTGAATAAGGTTTGGGTCACATTGACTCAACCACGGTTACATCTAGGTCACTTTACTTGTGTATGTTTGGTTATATCTACACAGTTAGTGTGTGGAAGAGAATGGAAGTTGGATAGGGAGCATGGCTGCTCTCCTTCTTGCCTAACCTTTGTCCCTCTCTCTCTCTCTCTCTCTCTCTCTCTCTCTCTCTCTCTCTCTCTCTCTCTCTCTCTCTCTCTCTCTCTCTCTCTCTCTCTCTCTCTCTCTCTCTCTCTCTCTCTCTATTTTGTTTCAACCCAAAGCAACAAAGCCAAAAAAAATTGAGTGAGGTAGAACTAAAGTTGAGGGCCGAACCACAAAAAGTGCCTGAGGTGACCTTTCTAAGGGATCCCTAGGTAGTCAGCATCATACACTGGGAGGAAGAGATTTTAGCCCTAGAAAGATTGGAGCCTTAAAACACACCGATGACTTACATATTCAACATGATAGCGAAGCTCAAGCAGGGAATGCAAGTGAATGCCATGAGGCAAGTGATTGAGATTGAGGCCATGCTAGGTCAAAGACCAAAAGTTGCAAGACCCAAACTATCTTAGAGGAGAATAAGCAAGATATTGGCAGAATAAGATATTTGAAAAACCTAGACTAGTGCTTGGTTTTGATTCACAACCAGCTTGAAGAATGAGGAGATCTTGTGTACCTATCCTACCCATGAAGGCATGGAGGTGACTATAACCCTAAACTACATAGGAAATATCACTTTTCCTTAATATTCAGTGTAAAATCCAAAAAACATGAGGACAGCCTCAAGTTCCAGGAGTGGGATTTGGCTCCATCATTCAAAAAGTTTGTAAACACAATCCAAAATTTCCCAAACCTAGCTTTTGTGGCCACCTATAGTTATCTGAAGCTCCTGGCACTATTGCTGAATCAAAAGAGAGCAGCACAGGAAGAGGGTCTACATCCCTTGTTTTTTGATGCAAATGTAGGCATAAACAAGGCTTCAACTTAGAACTACTATGTTATCTACCTTCTACCTAAATCTGCTAAAGGATATGAACAAGAGTTGATTCACTACTTGTAATGACCCCTTCTTTCCTTCAACAAGGTGAACACTTGTCGATCTGTTAAGATATACATGATGAGTAAAGATTTCTTGGAAAAATCCATGAGACCCCTACTCATGTTAGCCCAAGATCAAAGGAGGGGTAGGGAATAGTTATGTATTATTATCCCCCCCCCCCCCCCCCTTGGCCGCCCCCCCCAAAAATAAAGGGAAAAGAATCCTTACTTCCCCCACTTTCCCTCACATTCATTCAAGGTCCTCAAGGAGGGAAGGACATCCCATGAAATTGGTAGACCCATATCCCTGAATATCACCTCATTGCACCAAAACTTCTCACCAATTGGGTCCTTAAGTGTGGGATGGGACCTAGGAAATCTCGGTTCTCCTAGCATAGACCCATCCCCCAAATGGACATCCACCCACTAGCACCCCACCACCGCATAGCTTTTACATGCATGTATCTTAAAGACCTAGAAGCACAATCAACAACCACCTTTTCCTTCAGTAGCAAGTAGCCTCTTACCTCCCCATGCAAGTCACAGACGACCTATGTTTACACTCTAGTTGGGCCGAACACTTGGAGAAATTGAGAGTTATCTTTGAAAGGTGTAGGCTGTACCACCTCTCGTTGAACCCCTTAAAGTGCCAGTTCTGGGTAAAACACGGATGCATCTTAGGGGACGTAGTGTCAAGGAACGGCATTGCTACCGACTTTTCCAAAGTCAGAGTCATTGTTGACCTACCGCCACCCGATAATTACAAGGGAGTTCAGTGCTTCTTGGGACACACTGGATATTATCGACGCTTTGTACTAAATTACGCACTAATAGCTAGACCATTGTACAAGCTATTGATAGTGTTTGAGTGGACGGAGGAATGCCAGCGCGCATATGAGGAGTTGAAAAAGGCTCTTACGACTACACCAATCTTGCAAGCCCTAGACTGGAACATAACGTTTCATGTACACATAGACGCCTCTAAGTTCGCCATTGGAGCCGTGCTATGCCAGCCTGGTGAACATAACCTGGATTACCCGGTGAGTTTTGCCAGCAGGCAGCTCACAGAGACCGAGATGAACTATTCCACGACAGAAAGGGAGGGGTTGGCCATGGTATTTGCGGTAAAGAAATTTAGGCATTACCTGTTGGCCACTCCCTTTGTCTTCTTTGTTGACCATCAAGCCTTGCTGTATCTTGTGAACAAGACTTGCGCTACGGGGTGCATAGCTAGAAAGTTACTCCTCTTACTGGAGTTTGACTTCTCTATGGTTGTATGCAAAGGAAAGCAGCACTACATGGCTGACCACATGTCCCGCATACCCACAGGAGAAGCCCCTAGGCAAGGCGTGCTTGACGATTTGCCGGATACCCATCTCTTTAACCTGTCTAGTGAGAGAGAATTATTTAAAGCTGATCTGATGCCGTATTGGGTTGATGACATAGTGCAAGTACTAGAAAATGGATTACAGAGCGACCCATTGAGAAGGCCAGGCTGAAAAGACTTATCTTGAAAATTCAGCCATACCAACTGATAGTTGGCCAACTCTACAGGTTGGGACAAGATGGTTTATTGTGCAGATGCGTACATGACCACGAGATGCATGACGCATTGAGCGAAGCACATGGCGGAATCGCTGGAGGACACTTTAGCAGGGACACAACAGCCCGAAAGGTGCTACAATCCCAGATACGGTGGCCCACCCTCTTCCGCGATGCAACTAAATTTGTAAAGCACTACGATGAGTGCCAAAGGACCAAAGTGCCTGTGCGAAAGGACAAGATGGGGTTAACCCCTATCATAGCCCGACAACCCTTTGAAAAATGGGGCATTGATTTTATTGGACCTATCAGTCCTGCAGCACAATATTCCCAAGCTCGATACATCATAGTGGCGACCGACTATCTAATGAAATGGGCAGAGGCACGAGCCACGAGGAAGAATGATGCTAGGACCACCGCAAAGTTCTTGTGGAAGCAGGTCATCTCATGGTTTGGTTGTCCAATCGAACTTGTAAGTGACCAAGGCACACACTTCATTAATGAAGTGATTGCCCACTTGCCCTCTACCTTCCTAATAATTCATCGGAAGTCCTCTCCCTATTACCCTCATGCTAATGGCCAAGCCGAATCCACAAATAAAATCTTAGTCAACGTGCTTACAAAAGTCGTGTCTACTTCAAGAAGTGACTAGGACAACAAGCTAATGGCGGCCTTGTGGGCCTATCGCACAGCTTATAAAACGGCAGTAGGACAGATGCCCTTTAGGCTGACGTACAGAATTGAAGCCATTTTACCCTTAGAATTCTTCATCCCTAGCTTGAGGCTAGCAGTCCAGGAGTGTTGGGAGGGAATAGAGGCTTGGACCAACCGCTTGGTGGAGCTAGAGTGCTTAACGGAGACCCGACTCCTCGCCACTCACTCTTTGATTTGTGAAAAGGCTCGACGAAAGATGTGGTTTGACAAGCATGTCAAGCAGCGAGACTTCGAACAAGGGGACCTTGTTCTGCTATACTCGATAAAAGGATATAAACAAAAGATGAAGTTTCGGGGGCTAGGGCCTTTCAGAGTACGCATGATTGGTAGGACCGGGAATGTCGAGTTGGAGATGCTTGACGGTGAAGGAATAGGCTTTTTTAGCGGCAACCGCATTAAGAAGTACTATCCTCCTTCCCATCCATTACATGAGCCACCCATGCTAGAACCCCCACTGAATGTCCGCATGGCTATTGTAACCGACCTTACAGATCAGGACGAAGAAGCAGTGGCACCGGCGTACCTACGGATCACAGTCGCAGCAGGAGCAGTGTATTCTTTCGAAGCCTTGATTGATGAAGCTGCCGACTACAACATCTTGACGCATGACCATTGGAGATGCATTGGTCAACCGAAACTACAGCCCACTAACGCTAAACTCACCCCGTTTGGAGGTACCGCTTATTCACTCCTAGGGAAGTGCAAGTGTTGGGGGTAAAGGCGCCTCCGCCATGCCGCCCCGTGTATTACTACACTGACAGTACCCGCCACTGCACACTGCAGGTGGCGGGCACCCGTCACGTCACTTTATTCTTTATTCTTTTAGTGACAGTTTGAATAAAGGAAGGCCCGGTCACACATTGTGACTGTTGGAGTTCCCATTTCTTGTCTCTCTCTTTCTTGCTCTTGCTCTCCCGCCATAGCTCGCGTGCAAGCTTCGATCCTTCTCACCTTTCAACTGGTATCAGAGCTTGGCATTCTCTTGCTCGAGCTCGACTCGGTGCTTCCCGACCTTCGCATCGACTCGCTTCACGCATTGGGTCTCCATCCCGGCAGCCATAGTCGACCTCTTGAGCTCCCGACTCTCCCCGGCTTCCTGAGCTCCATCTCGGCCTTCTTGAGCTTCATCAGGGCCTTGCCCTTGAGGTATTGCTTCAGCATTTGCAGGCATTTGAGTGTATTCTCAATTTGAAATAGGGCAGGAACAAAGGGCAGCCACTCTTCTTGAGCTCCATAGCTCATATCTTCCCTCCCCTTTGCATTGGGCCTTCATGGCTTGGTATGTGCCTACCTTGGGCCATCATTGAGCCCCCCCACACTCAACATTCAGCCACGTGATTAAAGCAGCACTCCAGGCCTCAACACGCTGAATATGGCACCCATTTTCAGACTTTGACCTCCACGTTTTACAATTGAATGCTTTGTTGCTCATGGAGCACTCATCATTGGCCTATTTGGAGGGCATTTGAGCCATTTTTGGATGTCATTTTGATGCTTTGGCTTGACATTGAGGTTGGGAGCTGATCATTCTCAGTTTTGAAACTGTCATTTACTGCATAACAATGCTAGAAACAGGGTAGCACCCCTGACACTGACATTTGTTGCTTATGCCTCATTCCATTGGAGCTATTTGATGCCCATATGCGGTCTACTTCCTACCCGGATGTATTGGGGATGTATGCATTTGGTTTGACCATGATTTTGCCTTGAATTCGGGGCTGAAATCTACTGTTTAGAATAGTAAATACATGCTGGAATAACAGTGGGCTGAAGGTACTTTACATGCTTTGGCACTTACCTACCGATACCGGATGTATGCTTTGAGCTTTGGCATGATGTCTCTGACATTTGGGGACGACTTGGAGCATATGTATGAGATTATGGGATGCTTTTGAGCTTCGCATTAGCTCCGTCTTCACTGGCATTTGGACCAACTTGGCATGCTCGTGGACCGCCTATGCCTCATGTATCTGCTTGACAGTTAGGCTTTTGCATTACATGCTTTGGTTCGTGGCATATGCTATTTGGTTCGTGTATGCCATACCGACATTTGGAGCTTGGATTTGGATGTATTTGAGCATTCCTGGCTTACTTGATCACTGATCTTGGTTGCTATTTGGATGTCATTGAGTTGACCGAGAGCTTATTTGAGCTTATGTATTGCTTCATGGTTAATACGACCGGTGCTTCATGTATGTCATGCTCTCTTGGATGTGCTTGATGCATTGACAGGGTCACTTATCACTGGTGCTTTCTCTTGGGTTGTTTGAGCTTCTGAGCTCGCTTTGTACGCCTTTTGTGCCAGTGGGAGAATTTTACATGCTTGCTTGACCTTTGACAGTTGCATGCTATTGGAGCACTTACATGTATTTGGAGCAATTTATGTCTTGAGCAGCTACATACGCATTGAGACTTTGGGATCATATTCCGATCTTTATGGATATGCATTGATGTACTCTTGGTTCACAGGATGCTTATGAGTTGAGTCTCATATTTGGATCTTTCTCTTTGAGCAGACACCTATTTGTGTCAGGTTTTGGCAGTTACAGGAACACTTTGCCTAGAGTGTTTGGGGGTGTGCCTTTCACTGGCAGATGTTATTTTGACATGCTTCGGTGTTGAGCTCATGTTCTTTTCACTGTCATTGGCCTTGCTTATGTCCGTTTCATGCCGGCTTTGGACCTAGCATTGTTGCTTGACATTGGATCCTATTTTGGGACAGTTTGCTCTCTAGACTGCATACCTGCAATTTATTACAGCAAGCAGTTATTGGTGGATTGAGGTGTACTTTTCATGCTGAAATATCCTGATTTGGTGTACCGCACCTAGTACTAAGTGGGCAGCAACTTTTGGCACACTTGAGCAACCCCCTCCACCACGCGATTCTTGACAAAAATGGCCGGCTAAAAAGCTCATCTACAAGTGATATCACCCTAGAGTGGAAGGCTTGCACACGCGGTACCCAGCACATGATCAGCACACCATTGCCAGCTGTGGCTAGTAAGCCTCAGCTCATCTATCGACCAAAGCAAACGCCACAAGCCTTAAACCTGCTTAATCCAGAGGGCTTAAAAAGCTCTATGACTGCTCACTCAGAACCCAGCCCAACCCCAGGCCCCCAGAGCTTCCTGCAGCACCTCAAGGTGCTTTGGAGGGCAAAGCCCAACTTGTGACACCAATGAGGGAGTCGCCACTGTCCAATCCAGTTGCACCATCCCCACCAGCAGGTCTTAAACCTTCATACGCGATACGACCTTTCCTCTCCTTGGCTAAGGACCTTGTCGTGACCTCTGGGGATGACTTAATAACCTACATCAGAATGTTGGACGACACTTTCACCACATTCACTAGAAGCGATGAGAGGCTAGACCTAGGCCTTCTTGACAGAACCCTTGCTTCGGAGGTTCGTGCATTACCATGCACTTGGGAGGAATACGAACTTTTAACTACTAAATCCCCCAAAATCAATGCCGAACTAATAGCAAACGATGAAATCTCAAAGGAGCAAGCGGCCCTCAGACGCCTAGTCACTTCATATCGAAAGCCTCCCGGTTCTGTTCCTGAACACGAGATGCACAAGCTCATGCAGATGGCAAGCTCGCCCTCCGCGTTCTTACAGCAGTGGTTTGCTTTGAGAATCCGATGGGCAAAACAAGGTTGCCAAATAATGACCAATGCTGAGCAACGCAGGGCAATCAAAACCATTGAATACGACCCCACTTATGTGGCACCCATCTCATTTAGGGTTTTGGCCATCACCCGCAAGCAGCAATTGGACGACCATGTGCTCGCCCACCCCTATATTGACCAACTCCTCACCAAAGAGGAATTACATGTCGCCAGCCACCTTAATATTGGGGATCTCTTTCATGATGTCTTGACCTACATCTCCCAGGTCTCTATCCAACTGGCTGCTCTTGATTGTCATGCGCAACTGGAATACAACCCAAGATTCTACACGTGGCTTCTTCACACGTAAAGTCCTACCCCGACAGGACCAACGCCACCCTTTAACTCCCAATCCTAGGAAGGATTCTTTTCTCAGCCGGAAGAAAGGTGGGTATGTATGTGGGGTATATGGTGAAAGGAATTAGATAGGAAATGAATAAAAAGGGGGTATGGTAAAGTAAAAGTAGTGAAAGACATAAGCATTAGTATGAGAAAAATGGCTTCCAAAAATTCAGTCAAGAGTTTAAAAACAACAAAGTGCTATGTGGAAAATACTAATGGAAGTTACGAATTATGGCAGGAGCAGAAAATGTTGCAGCAAGACCGCGTCCATCGACTCCCGTTCACTGACGAGGAAAGGGAGCTATATTGCATCCAATTGGAGAACCGCGCCTTCGGCCAGCTCAAGTTCTGAACCATCCACAACATTGGAGTCGTGGTGGCGAAGGAGGAGGCAGCCAGAAGGGTGGTGGAACAGTGCAACCTGAAAAAGTACATTGAAAAATTCTCACAGGAGCCGGATCACTTCAAATGCGTAGAATTCCTCAGAACATACAATTCAGACCAGGAAGGGGGCATTGTAACAGTAGGCCGAGGCGAGGGCGCAAAGAAGGTACAGGTTCGATTGGACCCAGTCTTGGTGGAAAAAGCTCTGGGATTGGTACCTAGGATAGAAAGGCGGCAAAAAAGGGATGTGTATGCCTTCTGAAAATGAAGAAGGAAGAGGTACTCACGAACGATGGCATAAGCATCCAGGACATCCCTGAACACTGACGCCAGGCTGCAGGCCAAGTTGGTGCACGTGCTCTTCTCCAGCCAACGTTACAATTCCTTAATGCATCGGATTAGTGTGCCAATGCTGGAGAATGTAGCAGCCCACACTCTAGATGAGGTGGATTGGAATGGCTATGTGCGGAATACTATCGATCAAGCGGCCAAAGTACTAGCCCTGGGAAGTGCACCAACAGGAGGAGAATCTCTGGCTTCTAAGATGACGGAAAGGAAGAAAGCCTCCTCCAAGGCCTCTTTCATCGGCTACGGAGGAGTCTTGATTGCACTCATTCAGGAGGCAGTAAAGGCAGCACAGGAGCCGGAGAAGGGAGAAGAAGAAATGCCGGAGAAGTCGCCCCCTCGACAGGACAAAGACAAGTCCACCGACAGAACAGAAACAGAAGAAGAAGGGGAAGGACAAACTAGTAAGAAGGCAATCAGGACAACGAAGAAAAAGGCGGCGCAGGGGAAGAAAAAGGGTGATGAAGGCAGGAAGAAAGAAAGGGAAGACTTGGAAAGGGCGAAGAAGGAATCCCTGAAAGAAGCAAAAGAGAGAGAGAGAATGAAAAAGCAAGAGGAGCAGAGGGAAAGAGAGGAGTTGCAGAAAGCCAAGGAAGCGTCAAAACAAGAAGCTAAAGCCGAGAAAAGAAGAGAAAAAGAACAGAAAGGGAAAAAACAGGAGGAGCAGAAGAAAAGGTAGGAGGAAAGGAAGAGGAAAGCGGAGGAAAAAGAGGAGGAGCTGCGAAGGAAAGAGGAGGAGGACGTGGCGGAGGCCACATGACGATCCATCGAACAGCAGTGCCGAGCAGATGAACTAAGGAACCTGAGCCCATGCAAAGAAGAGGGGCCTAGATCCAGCACACAGGTGCCAAAGTTCGTGCCACCTCCAGTCTCTGAAGGCAAAGGCAAGGCCCCACTCCATCCGATCCCTACCCTCCTAGTACCTCCCGCGGAACTCACCACCGTCACCCCCAGCATCCCCACTAGTGCAGATGTGTCAAATTTCGTGGTGTGGATGCGGTATTTTATCAACAAAGAAATGGGCCAGGGGCAGAGCATGGAAACTACGGCCATAGGATAGAAAAGGCCAGCCATAGATGCAGAGTCCAGGCAAGAGCCCAAAAAGCAAAAAGTCGAAGCCTCCACCTCGCCTATTCACACAACGATGATGCCACTGGCTAATTATGACGAATGCATCACCGAGCTGCTCTCCCAGTTGGAGAGAGCAAAGGAGGAACGCAAAATAGCCGTGGCTGAGTTGGCAGCCGAGAAGGAAACCATGGCTGCCTTCCAGTTGGACAAGACAAGAATGGTAGCCTTGCAGCAGTGCGAAATTGCAGAGCTGAAACATGAACTGAAGGCTAGGGATGAGAGGGAGGAACATTGGAGGCAGCTACTCGAAAATGAGATGCAAGAGTTAGTAAACATGCAAAGAGGGCACAAGCTTCTAATAGTGCAGTACCAGGAGCTTGCTGCGAAAGGTGCTAAGGTGGATGCACTCAAGGTGGAGCTGAGTGCTAGGGACGAAGAAAGGCAACGAGGCATGGAGGAGTAGGAGGAGGAGCTCAAGCGCCTAACAGATCAGTTGACCTCTGAATGACAAGAACAAGAGAGGCTAGTTAGGGAACTAGAGGATTATGGACAGAAAATCATGATGCTGACCTTAAGACAAGGGGAGGGCCTGGAAGTGATGAACAAAAGGGTAGAGGAGTGGGCCGCACACAACGAGAGGAGGGTGCAGACACTGGCGCGCCGCCTTGCTTTAACAGAAAAAGAAAAAATCATCGCGGAGAGCAGGGCGGAGGCAGCCCAAGTGGCCTTCAGCGCTCAACAGAAGACCTTCCTTGATACCATCTTGGACGCCATCCACACAGCACAAGGAGAGCCGCTGGAAGCAGTGCAGAGGAAGCTCGGCATGGCAAGAAGAGCCCTACATGTTGGACTACAGATGCCACCACTACCGCGGAGGTTAGGCTGGGATTGGAGAAATAGCAAAAATACCTGACAAGGGCCGGCCTAACCTCCCAGGAAATAGATGCCCTTGGGTTTGAGGAAGAAGCAGTACACGCAGAATGGCAGGGGGAAGAAGCAGAGCTAGAAATCGATGTGAATCGCTTCAGGGAAGACGTGGTCCTGCAACCCCCCGCCACAGGCCTAAGACCCGCCACAAGCAAATCCAGCTGCAGAAAGAAAAGCCATGTCTAAAGAAAGGTGAAAAAAGCTGGTGGAGGAGGCCAGACAGAAGCTGAGAGCCAAACCAGCCATGCTACCATCCGCGCCTCTTCCTTCGTGCCCAGATGATCTCCCAGCAGGATTCCACGCAGAACTGGTGGTGTGGGAGGTGCAGGAACTAGGAAAGGAGCCATTCTCCTTCAGTTTCCTCCTACCCAACAGTTTGCGGAGGGTCCTGCCTCTCAAAATGATGGATGAGGTGATCGCGGTCGGTGGCCGGCTGGGGAAAAAAATGGCTGGAAGAGCGGGAAAAGACCCCAACCTCTAGGGGCACCGAAGCGGCCGACTACTGGCAAGATAAAGTTTTTGAAATCCCCCACATTGTACAAAACTATAGGGACCAACCCCTGTGGAGGAGACGGGTATGCGACATAAGCATGCTCGCCTGGATGGCTTTTTGTAATACCCTGCCGTTCGAGCGAAACGAACCCTACTTATATGGCGTACCCTCAAAGGGTAGGCGTAGATTTTGATGCCACCCTCCACGGGCGATATGACTTTCCCGTCATTTATAACTCCACTGTAGCATCCTTCGACAACACCCTTCTTTTTACCGCAGAAAGCCTATACGAGTCTATGATGCGCTTCCTTGCGGACTTTTCCTCATGTCCTGACCCTGTTTTTATAACCACCTGTAACTATCTTAGGCTACTTAGGCTACTTCTTAAGCAGGACTCGACTATACAAGAGCGTGGCTTGCCTCCCCTATTCTTCGACCCTAATGCTATAGATAATTGTGCCATGGCTCGTCTCATGATGAGGGCTACTCTCCTTCCCTCTTTTTGCCTAGCCCTCCTAGAGGACATGAATGACAACCAGTTCACTAGATGCAACCACCCCTTTCTCTCCACTACCTCCCTACATGTCCACATGAATCTAAAGAATTACATGCAGAGTCGCCAATTTTTGAGCAAGTCTTTCCGCCCACCTTCTCCTCCTCATTCCGACTAAGATACTTGGGCCTATGTCTCATCTCAAAAAAAAAAAAAAAAACCTGCACCTAGGGATCTCCCTAGCCCCCTCCCCCACTTTATGCTTAGGGCACATCAAGGGCAGGACTTCCAGACCTGTCATCCTAAGAGTGCACCGCACCTTCAACGAAACACGAACTGGGTCCTCAAGTGTGGGACATTACCAAGGGCCTGCCCAAGGTTAGACCCATCTCCCAGTTCCACTGCCACAACCACCACACATTACACGGCAAGTAGGCACGCCCCTTAGGGAGTGTACAACTTTTCTTGCAGGCTATGATCGACTCTCAAGAGATGACTACCGACGGAAGACGATCACCACGGCACCATTAAATGATCCACATGTGCCGGTACCCAGCCATCCGCCTGCTGATGGCCACCATGATTGAACCAGGTCAAGATAGACCTGCCATTGGCATAGATCTTGGAACTGCATCATCCAACTATCCAGGCCCAATGCTTCAAAGCTCCACGGATCGCCCATCGATTCCACAAGCTTGAAGACCTTCAACTCAAAACTTAAGACCTTCAGCTCAATGGCAAGGATCTTCAATAGAAACCATGGGTTTTCAAGGGAAAACAACGTTCGAGGGGTTTTCTCCAGAATAAATCCCTCCAATACCATCATCCTAAGGGATTGCTTATTGCTTCAAGCGTTTCTCATCCTTAAAGACAAGCGACTACGTAACCAGCGCCACAACCGTGTGACAGGCCGAGTGTCATCTTCAAGGACATGCTTCGCAAGGAGTTAGAGGTCTTTGTCGACGATCTGTTTGTCCATTCGACCTGGATCGAACACCTAGACAAACTCTGCGCAGTCTTTGAACGGTGCCGCTTATATCGTCCCTCCCTGAACCCCTTGAAATGTCAGTTTTGGGTGAAGCACGGATGCATCTTAGGACACGTGGTGTCGAAGAATGGCATTGCCACTGACTTCTCAAAGGTCAGGGTTATTGTTGACCTTCCACCCCCAATTAATTACAAGGGAGTTCAATGCTTCTTAGGTCACACAGGATACTATCGGCGGTTTGTGCTGAACTATGCACTGATCGCCAGGCCATTGTACAAGCTGTTGATTGTCTTCGAGTGGACCGAGGCATGCCAACGGGCATACGAAGAATTGAAAAAGGCTCTAACAACAGCACCGATTCTACGAGCCCCAGACTGGACCATTACCTTCCACGTACACATCGATGCTTCTAAGTTTGCCATGGGGGCAGTGTTGTGCCAACTTGGTGAGCATAACCTAGATTACCAGTGAGTTTTACTAGCATGCAACTCATTGAGATGGAGATGAATTATTCGACAACAAAAAGAGAGGGATTAGCCATGGTGTTCATCGTGAAGAAATTCCGGCATTACCTATTGGCCACTCCTTTCATCTTCTTCGTGGACCATCAAGCCTTGCTCTATTTAGTGAACAAACCTTGTGCTACAGGACGCATAGCTCGATGGCTCCTCTTGCTCCTAGAGTTCGATTTCTCTGTGGTGGTACGAAAGGAAAAACAGCATTACATGGCTGATCACATGTCCCGTATACCCACAGGAGAAGCCACTGGACAGGGGATCATTGACGAGTTACCTGACGCCCACTTATTCCACCTGTCCAGTGAGAGAGATCTATTTAAGGCTGATCTAACACCATACTGGGCAAATGACATAGTCCAAGTGCTCGAGCACAAACTACCTGAGCGACCAATAAAAAAGGCACGACTTAGGCACTTGATCCTGAAGATCCAACCCTACCAGCTGATTGTAGGCCAACTCTATAGGCTGGGGCAAGATGGATTGTTGCGTAGGTGCATATGTGAGCATGAGATGCATGATGTGCTCTCAAAGGCACACAACGGCATTGCAGGAGGACACTTTAGCGGAGACACGATAGCACGGAAGGTGCTGCAGTCCCAACTATGGTGGCCCACACTTTTCCACGATGCTAAGCGATTCGTCAAGCATTGTGACGAGTGCCAACAGACAAAAGTCCCAATTCGTAAGGATCAAATGGAGTTAACCCCGGTTATTGCTCGCCAACGCTTCGAAAAATGGGGAATTGACTTCATAGGACCCATCAGCCCCGCGGCGCAGTACTCACAAGCCAAGTACATCATGGTGGCCACGGATTACCTCATGAAATGGGCAGAGGTGAGAACCACACGAAAAAACGACGCTAGGATGACTGCCAAGTTCTTATGGGAGCAAGTGATCTCGCGCTTCGGTTGCCCCATCGAACTGGTTAGCGACCAAGGCATGCACATCATCAACGAAGTGATAGCACATCTCCTAACCACCTTTCTTATCATCCATTGCAAATCCTCACCATACTACCCTCAGGCTAATGGCCAGGCGGAATCAACTAACAAAATTCTCATCAGCGTCCTGACTAAAGTAGTCTTAGCCTCACGAAGCGATTGGGACAACAAGTTGATGGGGCAGCCTTGTGGGCCTACCGCACAGCTTATAAAATGGCCGTCGGCTAAACCCCCTTTAGGCTGACCTATGGGACTGACGCAATTCTACCATTAGAATTCTTCGTCCCTAGCCTGAGAATAGCACTCCAAGAACGATGGGAAGGGAAGGAAGCATGGACGCAATGTTTGGTCGAGCTAGAACTCGTCTTTTGGCCACCCACACACTTATCTACGAGAAAGCCCGACGCAAGAGCTGGTTTGACAAGCATGTCAAGCAGCGTGAGTTTGAGCAGGGTGACTTAGTGCTCCTCTACTCAGTTAAAGAACATAAGAAAAAGATGAAATTCAGAGGTCTCGGACCCTTCAAGGTTCGGGCAATCAGCTGAACCGGTAATGTCGAGCTTGAGACGTTGGATGGTGAAGGAATAGGCTTCTTCAATGGCAGCCATGTCAAGAAGTACTACCCTCCCACTCATCCTTTGCATGAGCCACCAATGTTAGAACCGCTGGTCAAAATACAAGTAGCCACAATCACTGAAATCTACGAGAATGAGGAAGAAGCTGTAGAACCCGTCTACCTCCGTGTTAAGATCACTGCCAAGCAAACATGCTCCTTCAACGCCTTGATTGATGAGGGTGCAGATTTCAATGTCTTGACACACAAGCATTGGATCTAACTTGGCAAACCACTACTTCAACCCACAACTGCCAAATTAAGCCCATATGGGGCTCAATCTTATGCACTTCTCGGCAAGTGCAGAGTCACCATTTCTATCGAGTCTGAGACTGTTCCAATGCTATTTTATGTGTTGTCGAGTGCTACGGACGTAGGCATGGAGTCATTGCTCGGGCGAACCTTCAAAAAGCAGACTCATTGCAATGTTGATTATGAGTCGCAACGCATCCACCTAGCAATCGGCAACGTGCGCATTGTCACAGCCTTTAGCAAGGGCTACGTAACACCATCACCGTCCACAGGGCCACCGATAGAAACATTCGTAGGCAAGACTAAGGAGGGGGGTAGTGCGCGTCTGCCGCTCCCCGATTCCCATAAACCGCAGACCGCAACCAAAGTAAGGGCCCCACAGCCTCGCTTCCAATGGGTGCCTAAAGTCTCGAGAACTGCCTAGGACTAGATGCGCCTGTCTGCATAAGACCTACAACTCTAAATCTAGGAAACCAAGACGCAATCATCGGAAGCGCCGCGTGATTAAGCAAATATGGGTCCTTAAAACCCTCCTGCGTGCGCAAGGCTACTATAAGGGAAATGCCTCACTGTGGATCCCTAAGGCCGCTACGGCCAAAGGCACTAGTCCTACGCCACCCTCAAGCTTGATCAGCCCACGTCCCCCAACACCTCAAGGCCATAGGCCGCAGTGCTCTCCAGAGCCCCAGCCATCCGACTCCTCTATGCTTCGGCCCAAGAGAGTCGCACAAACCTATCGGCCCAAGCAACGGCCATTGCCACAGGTGGCATCATCTGACCAAGTCAACCCGACGCTCTGCAGCAAAGCTGACTGCAGTAGCCCAGCTGCTGTGACCGACCCTAACCCACCCCCCTTGCAAACAGCTCGGTTTCAGGCTCAAGGGGACTCCCAACCGCAACTCTGTACTGTCAGGACCTCTAAAACTAGCAAACCTCAACCACCCTCGTCGGCCTTACGCCCTCCTATAAATGGAAGTCATTTCTAGCACTGGCCGCGCTGACCTTGCAGAGGATACCGGAGATGATGTAGTGGACTGTATCAAACGGCTCGATGCCACCTTTGTGTCGCTGGCCCTCAACTATGACCGCTTGGACTTGGGTCTATTAGCGGAACCCCTTGCAATATAAGTGCGCAATATGCCTTGCTCTTGGGAGACTTTTGAACTCGCCTTTGCACAGGCTTCTCGCTCTGCTGCTGAGTTGCTCGCTAGCGAGGTCTCCAAAGAGCAAGCCATTAAGCAACGCCTCATCACATCATATGATCGACGAACAACGTCTGCTATCACTGACCAAGAGATCGCAAGGTTATCCCACCTTGCTGATACTGGATCACCCTTCTTAAGGCAGTGGTACACTCTTAGGTTGCAATGGGAGGTTGATGGATGTCGCATAATGACCAACGCCGAACAACGCCGAGCCATCAAAACGGCAGAGTATGATCTCACCTACGTCGCGCCTACCTCGTATAGAGTGTTAATCACTCTTCGGGGTCGACCCATGGATGAGCATATCACGGGGCATCCCTATCTTGACCGCCTCTTAATAACAGAGGAAGAGCTCCACATCGCAAGTTGAGTCGACTCTGGTGACTTCCTCACAGATGTCCTCACGTACATTACACACGTAGGGATTCGACCCTTTGATCTGGACCGCGCCGCTCAACTGGAATATAACCCCAACTTCTACGCTTGGCTCCTACACAAATAGAGCAACGACCTTTCTGCTGAAAGCCTTGGCCTCGCAACCTCCAATCCTGGGACGGATTCTTCTTTTCCAAAGGGGGAAAGGGGGGTAGTAAGGTGGAATGTAGTGGAATGTAAAAAATAAACAAAATAGAATCTAAAAAGTAAACCGAGTGTGAAACATCTGTTAAATTTGAAATGCAAGGGTAAGAGGTGGTGGTAAAAGTCTAAAAGGCAGAGTTAAGGCTATGTTCAATAAAATCTGCGATGCTTTTATTCTTCCAGCAAATTAGTTGTCAAAAGCACTAAAAGTGGAAATGGTTAAACGTGCTTTTATTCTTCCAGCAAATTAGTTGTCAAAAGCACTAAAAGTGGAAATGGCTGAACGTGCAGGTGGCAATCATGGCAAGCCAGGACAAAGCGGGCAAGCTTCCCTTCTCGAAGGAGGAACAAGTAAAGTACGGCCTCACGGTGGAAACAAGAGCTTTCAACCAGTTAAAGTTCCTCCACGTCTTCAACCTTGAAGACGTGGCCATCGAAGAGCCGGCGGTATGCCAAATCATAGAGCAGTGCCACCTGCAGAAGTACCTGGACGCAGTGGGCCGGAGGGTGGATTACACCCTGTGCGCTAATTTCTTGCGCACCTTCAATAGGAACAGGGGCACCATCACGGTGCGCGACAATGAAGCCACCAGACAGGTGCAGATCGAGCTGACCCCCGAGTTGGTGGAAAGGGCACTAGGGCTGCCGAATAAGGTGGAAAGGAAGCCAAAAAGAGACATCTACGCCATGTTGGGGATGGATAAAGTGAAGGTCCACACCAATGACAGAATTAGCCTGGCGGACATCCCCAACCAAGAAATTCAGCTGCGGCAAAGATGGTGCACACCTTGTTCTCAAGCCAGAGGTACAACATCATAATGACCCGAATCAATGTACTTCTGCTCGACAGCATTGCGGCGCAATCGCTGGATGAGGTGAACCTTAATGGGTTGGTGAGGAAGACAATAGAGGCTTCGACGAAGGCCCTGGCAACAGGAGGAAGAGCCGTGGGAGGGGAGTCCCCGTCGTCCCGATCGACCCGCAAGGCATCATCCTCCAAGGCCTCCACCATAGGGTTTGGAGGTGTCCTTACGGCAATCATCCAAGAAGTGCTAGGGCAGGGACAAGTAGGAGAAGACAAGAAGGGAGGCGACGAAGGAAGTGACGAGTCACCGTCACAGTCCCCACCTCACACAGAAGAGCAGTAGAGGTTGTCTGATGAAACGGAGACGGACGCAGACGAAGAGGGAGAATCCCAAGCTACACCACAAAGGCATGCAAAACAATGAACCAAAGCCTTGCATGGAAAAAGGGAAGAGGAGCGAAAGAAGAAAGAGAAGGAAGATATGGAAAGGGCTCAAAGGGAGTCAGTCAAGGATGAGGAGGAAAGAAAAAAGAAGACCGAGGAGGAGCTGAGAAGGAAGGAAGAGGAAGAAATAGAGCTGGCAACCCGTCACTCCATCGAGGAGCAGCACAAAAGAGACGAGGAAGGCGCAGAGGGCCCGCACCAAACAGAGGCACCTGGTCCCAGTACCAGCGTGCTGGAAATCGCACCCTTGCCCCCCGCAGAAGGAAAAGAAAAGGATCCAATGATGCCAACTCTCCCCCTCTTCATACCTTCCATGCCAGCCACTCCTATCATGATGACACCCCTTGCCACCGCCACCCAAGGTTCCACCCCAAAAGTCGACGAGAGCAACATGGTCACTTAGCTACAATTCTTGGTGGAACGGGAGCTGGCAAGGGAAGCGGCCGTGGCCACCCCAGCATTAGGAGCCAAAAGGGCAGCCACGACTGAACTGGAGCCAAGGTCGGAGCTGAAAAGACAAAAAA
Organism: Lygodium microphyllum; assembly: GCF_053477565.2. Classification (NCBI taxonomy): domain Eukaryota; kingdom Viridiplantae; phylum Streptophyta; class Polypodiopsida; order Schizaeales; family Lygodiaceae; genus Lygodium; species Lygodium microphyllum. The sequence goes on from NC_141145.1 coordinate 1,067,129, forward strand.
TAGAAGATGTTGTCACCACTACCAGCATGCCCCACCCCCCACCTCCAGCAAGCCAATACGATGAATATGTTAAGGAGCTGCTCTCGCAATTGGAAAGGGCCAGGGAAGAAAGGAGAACATCCGTGGAGGAGCTGGCACAGCAGAATGAGAATCACAAGCCGCCCTCCAGCTGGAGAGAACAAAGCAGATAACAAAATATCAAAGGAAGATCGCTGCGCTCAGGGAGGAAGCCATCACTAAGGAGGCAGAGGAATTAAAAGCCCTGAAGGAACGTGACGCTGCTTGGGAAGGAAGGAGAAAAATCTTGATGGAGCGTCTCAACGGGGAGAGGGAAACCAATGCCCATCTTCGATGCAAGAATGATTAGCTATCTGCAATCAACCTGGAAGCACAAAGCCAGCTTGACAAGATCAGATAGGAGGCTGCAGAGTTGGACCAGTTAAGGGAAGAACATGTGCGAAGGATGCAGGTGAAGCTGGACCAGCTCAATGCACAGATCGCCGATGAACGCCAGGAGCACTCCCGCCTGCATTATGAGCTCGAGGCCCAGCATCAACAAATCATGGCAATGACCCTGTATCAGGGGGAGAGCCTGGAATATATGGAAAAAAGAGAAAAAGAATGGGTCGATCACAATGAGTAGAGAATACGGGACTTAGCACGCCAGCTAGCCAAAGCCGAAGGAGACAGGGTACTGGCTGAGAATCAGGTAGAGATGGCCCAACTCTCCATGATAGCCCAGCAGCACACCTTCCTCAATACACTGCTCCACTCCACCAGATCGGAAGGAAATGAAGCCAATGATCAGCTGCAAAAGAAACTAACCATTGCATGCAGAGCGCTCACAGCAGGCCTGCACGTGCTGTTGCAGCTAGGAGGCCCGCCGCAGAGCCTAGAGGAGCAGAGAAGATATCTTGCACAGGTAGGCCTGATGGCACAGGAAATAGATGACCTCGATTTCACAGGGGCAAAAGCATAAGAAGACAAGCAAGCAGAAGGGGGTGAACGGGAGTTCGATCTGGGACCTCAGGAGGAGGAATACGTCCCACCACCCCCTCAGCCACAATAAGCGGAAGTGCAGGTCCCTGATACATTTGCCGAGAGAAGAGTAGCCCAGGCCAACCGCATGAAAGAGATGGTAGAGAAGGCAAAGAAAAAGCTGAATATTAGACCCGTTCAGCCTGCCCCTCTCCTAATGCGCACTCAAGATCCCCCTGCTGAATTCCGTGGCGAATTGATTATCTGGGAACAACAGGAATATAATCGCAACCCCTTCGACTTGCGCTTTGAGTTTCCCACTACCTTGAACAAAGTACTGTCTATTCAACTTGTAGAGGACGTCATCGCTATGGGTGCAAGGCTCAAAGCCAAGTGGTTAGCGGAGCGCGAGGCCCGCCCAATTGCTTGGGGAGCCGAGGACCACGAATTTTGGTAGGATAAAGTCCTCCAGGTGCCTAGATCAGTGGAAGGCTATAATTGCCAACCCACTTGGCGCAGACACATTTTTGACGTCAACCTTGACCCGTGGATGGGATTTTGCAGCACCCTCCCTTCTGAGAGAAACGACCCTACTTTTATGCCATATCCTCGAAGGGTAGGGGTAGACTTTAATCCGTCCATCCACGGCAGGTTCGACTTTTCCATTATCTATAACACCAATAGCACCTCCCATAGGGACGCCCTTCTCTTCACCCTCCCTGATTTGTATAGCTCTATAGATAGATTTCTTAGCGAGTTCACCTTGTGTCCTGACCCCGCATTCATTACCACTTGTAATTATCTTAGGCTAATTAGGATCCTAGCCCACCAAGAGCCCGCACCCCAAGAACGCCACCTTCCACCCCTCTATTTCAACCCCAACGCCATAGACAACAGCACCATGACTCGCCTCATGATGCGTGCTTCTCTTTTGCCATCTTTCTGTGTTGCACTGCTCGAAGATATGAGCGACAGCAAATTCACCCAGTGCAACCACCCCTTCCTTTCTACCACCACCCTCAAAACCCGCCTCAACCTTAAGGGCTACTTGTTGAGTCAAAGATTCCTTAACAAGGCCCCCCGCCCTCCGCCATCCCCTACTCGCCATTCAGATGACGAGGAGTAAACTCCCGTCATGCCCTTGTATCGCTTGTCTCCATGTCTACGCCTCCTTATGCTATTATATTTTATGACCAAAAAAAAAAAGGAAAAAAGGAAAAAAGAAGAAGAAGAAGAAGAAAGAAGCACCACAATCACCGCACCTAGGGTTCTCCCTAGCCCCCTCCCCACTTCACACTTAGGGCACATCAAGGGCAGGAATTTCAGACCTGTCACCCTAAGACTTGCATCGCACCTCCAACGAAGCACGAACTGGGTCCTTAAGTGTGGGATGTTACCAAGGGCTTGTCCAAGGTTAGACCCATCTCCCAATTCCACTGCCACGGGCACCACACACTACACGGCAAGACAGACACACCCCTTAGGGAGTGCACAACTTTTCTTGCAGGTTATGTTCGTGCTTCAAGACATGGCTACCCGCGGAAGAGGATCGCCCACAACATCCTTTAATGATCAAAACTTCTTTTCCTGTACCGGCATCCGGCCATCTGCCTGTGCTGATGGCTACCCTGATTGAACCAAGTCAAGGTAGAACTACCATTGGCATAGATCTTGGAACCTCATCGTCCAATGATCCATGCCCAACACCTCAAGATCTACGGATCGCTTATTGACTCCACAAGCCTGAAGACCTTCAACTCCAAACTGAAGATCTTCTACTCAAAGACAAGGATCTTCAGTCAAGGCCACGGGTTTCCAAGGCAAACGGCATTCGGGGGGTTTCTCCAGAATAAATCCCTCCAATACCATCCTCCTAAGGGATTGCTTATTGCTTCAAGCATTTCGGATACTCAAAAGACGACCAGCTACACAACGGGCGCCATAGGAGTGTGACAGATGCCGAGTATCTTCATGGAGCCTAAAGCATGCTGGAATCTTTCCTGGTCATCGTCCTTAAACCCCATCACTTATCATTCACCCAACCACATTAGAAGCAGTGTCCGCCACCTACCTTTTCCACCTAGCAGCCGACCTAACTAGCCACTACATCCCACCGCAGTGCCATGGGACTAGCACTTGGCTAGGAGGGGGGTAATGTTACCGTGTTTCCAGCAGCATAGAGGAGCAGAGAATGGAAAAAACGGAAATAGCAAAAAAGATGCAAGATAAAAGCAGAAAAAGGTGCCTTGACCGGTAACCAGTCCCTGAAAATTTTAAATGTTCAAGCACGACCCTCAGAAAGCCTTGGTGTTGGCCTGAGACAACAAAAGAGAAAAAGGGCGCACCATTAAAATGTGGGAGTGCCCCCGAATCTTTGTAAAAGAGTGCCAGGCTCGCTCCTGTGCAAAGTGTACGCACTAGTTGGGAATAGGATAAATTAGAATGGTGGAAAATGGGAAAAAGGGCCTAGGCTACGGTTGGCCATGTAAAAGAGGGAAAAGGGATGACCGCCCAAAAAGGATTTAGGGCTTTGTATATAAAGTTGAAAAGTGAATGAGAAGCTCATTCTTTGGTGTGTGGCAAAAAGAGTCTTCTTCTTTCTCTCTTCTTCTCTCCTTCTTGCTTGTGTGTGCTCTTGAGAGAGGGAGTGTGAGAGTGTGAGGGAATGAGTGTGTGTGAGAGTGCGGGATCAAGAGGGTGAAGCTCTTCACCATCTCCTCTCCTCTTCTTCTCTTCTCTTCTCTTTTCTTCTCTTGCGTGTGCGGCTATGGAGGATGGAGCTTGGAGATGGAGGAGGCTTGAGCTAGCATCAAGAATCGTGGAGCTACCGCAGTTCAAGAGAGAGGAGGGTACTCGATCGAGCATCAAGGTAAGCTCACTACACTCGTAGGATCGACGGCGCGTCGGCTAGGTGAGAGATAGCCATTAGATCTTGCTTGGAATGCTTGAAACAATAAGCGGTCCGTGGGGTCTTAGCGGTTGAGCGAAAGCTCCCACAGGGTCTTACAACTTAGAGCAACATGGACATTGGTGGATTCTTATGTGGGTGGGGCATTGAGCATATCTAACATCATTTATGTCGAATGGTTCTCACTAAGGTTCTATGTGTCATTTATTGTTGCCAAAGTCACTATTTATCGCGACTCTAGGTAGCTTCAAGCTGTCCACATGGAGTAGGGCTCTTGACTAAAGGTTCTTTTGAGGGTTATGAGCCCACCTTCTAGTAAGTCAATGAGGAGGCTTTTATGAGCTAATTATCTTAAGTATTTTCTTGAGTGATAACTCAATAGTAGCTTGAGATGATTAAGCACAACTAGAGATGGTTGTGGGGAAAATGTGCAAATTGAATTCAATTGTGATGCTTGTAGTCTTGAGCAAGGTTGAAGAGTCTCAAGCTCCTAGTGCACTATGTAGCTTGGTGCTTAATGAGTGACGACAAGGTCAAAGTTTCCACATGCTCCAAACATAGTTGGGTGAGATGATACTCATGTGTCTCTTGCTAGACCTAGAAACCCCTTTAGAGCTCTTGGTAATGTGTGCAGTCTCGGGGAACTTTTGGAATTATGTGTCTTATGAGTGTAGCTTGGCAAATTTGATCATATCTCCATGTAAATTCATTGGTGTGGAACTCTAAGGGTGTTGCAATTGATGGTGGTTTCTACTATGGCGAGGGTTGCATGCAAATGGCATTCTTGTAGCAATACTCGTCAAGGGCAAGAATTGTTTGGGGTTGCTATTATGGTTAGGGTTGCATGCAAGTGGGAGTCTTGTAGCAACACTCATCAAGGGCAAGACTTGTTTGGGGAAATCATTCAAGTCACCAATCTTCACTTTTGTAATGGGTCTCGATTGATCGATCTAGTATCGCACTATTATGAAATGAGGTGATTGTTGGTTGGCTCAAACTGCAAGATGATTGACTAGATCCTATGTAAGTATTGGACTTTTTGGTCCATATGCTCATGATCTTGAGAGCTTGGCTATGGAGGATGGTACCTCAATGTGCTCATGATGTGTGTGTAGATGAAAAAAGTGAGAAAAATGGACACGTGCTAGATGAAAAAGAGAATTGTATTCTTCTTGAGTGAGATAGAAATTGTTAGAATGAGAAAGAGCCTCTTTATAAAGGCTAACACAAGTGCATTTGATTACATCATTCATGACTACATAGTCACAATGGGGTCCGCAACTCATGCCTCTCGTGGGTCTTAAATACATCTTTCATGGGCTAAGTACACTTTCCCCTTTTTTTCCACCAAATAGGGGAGGATCCCTATGAGCATAGTTGAACAACCATATTGCAACACCCACCGTAGCTTGAAATAGCTAATGACATAGAAAATATAGAGATAGATAAGTTGGCACTCACTCCCAAAATAAAATGAACAAGTGGAATGTATGGAGTTTTGTGGTTCTCTCCACCATCCACAACTTCCAAAACAAAATGGACATTAGGTTGTATGGAATTTATTAGTTTTCTCCACATCTAGGATTATAAGGCTAAAAGAAACATCGAGAGTGTATGGAGTTCCTTGGTTCACTCCATCATCCAAGCTTACCAAAACAAAACAAATATAAAAATATAGAGACATATTGAAGTTTATTCCAAGAACATAAAGTGGAAGAGATACCCAAACCATATAAACATATCAAGTACACATAATTGCTTAATTTTTCTCCATAGTTTTGTCATTTATTGATGTTGAGTTTTCATCGTAGAAGACTAAGCAAAGTAACGACTTATCGTGCTTAATGGTATGAATTGCATAGGATTATTTCTTATATTATGAATCCAATAAAAAAATTGGTGGAAAAAGTCTTCAAGTTGATGTAGATCTTCAAAGCTTGAACTTCAAAGTTACTAATCCTTCGAGTGAGAGGCCAAGCATAGAGGCTTTAATGCTAATCCTCCAAGTAAGAGACCAAGCATAGATGATCATGCTTAATGCTAGCCACACAAAATGACTCCCAAAAAAAAAAATCCAAGCACATGCTTAAGTCATTTTTAGAATGACTAGTAGAAAGATCCACTTTTGTAAAGATATTGTTTTCCATACTACTATAGCTTTATTGTCTCAATTAGGCTTTCTAAGGCTTTGGAAAAAAAACCTTAATAAAAGAAAAAAAAAACTTTGCAACCTTTCTCTCACAATCAATGTGATAGGTGGGAATGAGGAATGTAAGAGAGAATATATGAGAAAATGTAGGAGAGAATAAGGATTGAAGAGCTCAACTAGGATAGGTGAATAAAAAGAGCTAGCTAATAATGATGGAATCTGTGTGTGTGTACACGTGTGCGTGCACGCGCGCCCATGCGTGCCAATACCCTACGTGAGACAAAAGAGGAGAGAGTGGGTGAAGAGGATAAGAGTAGTGAGTAGGTGGAGAACGTTAGAGAGGAACATTAGTATCAAATGCCAATGTAATGGTGAGCTAATGATGAACTAAGTGTGCAAGTTCTAGTTGCAATATGTTTCTTGCTCTAATGGATTTTTAGGTCCACATGTTCATGAGCTTAAGGGCTTAGCTATGACAGATGGTACCTCAATGTGCTCATGATGTGTGAGTGTGGTTGAGAATGTGTGCATAGATGAAAAAGGTGAGAAAAATGGACACAAGCTAGATGCAAATGAAAAGCATAATTATTATTGAGTAAGATACCAATTGTTAAAATGAGAAATAGCCTCTTATATAGCCTAATACAAGTGGGTTTGATTACATCATTCATGACCTCATAGTCACATGGGGTCCACAACTCACACCTCACATGGGTCTTAAATACATCTCTCATGGGCTAAGTACATCTCCCCTTTTTTCAAAATAGGAGAGGATTCCTATGAGCCAAGTTGAAGAGCCATATTTCAATAGTAAGTAGCTTGTGTAGTGCCAAGTCAAGTCTAGTGACAACTCTAGTCCATGGTTATGCCTAAGCTCTATTGGAAGTATTAACTCAATTGCTTTTAGCTCCATCATGCATCCTCGAAGCTCTAATGAATGTGTCCTTATGAATGATTTGTGCTTAGTCCCTTGTCCCCAGAGACTTAGTTGTTACTTCCCCAAATGTGGCACACTTGTGGCTAAGGATGTGCCAAAGTGTGGTGGTTTTCCATTTGAGGAAGCTATAAGCAAGTGTCATGCGCCTAAATGTTTATGCACATGAAATCCTTTCCTAGCCCTACGATTTGCACCTAAGGGATTGTATCGGTATCTTAGGTGAGAAGAGATTTGCGTAGTATTGGTCATACTTATGTGCTTGTGAATGTGCATGTGACCTTTATGCTTATGGTACCCCAAGTGCTTGAGAGTGAGTATACTATGTGGTCCAAGAGAGGTGCGTGTGCATGAGTGCCCACCTAGCCTATGAAGTTGATTGTCACCCTAAACACTATTGGTGGTCTCTACACTGGTGGTGTGTGTTGTATTTATGCTACAAGTGGGTTATACTAAGTATGTGTGGTGCACCTCACTAAACATGCACAAGTAAGCTATTAAGTAATGATGGATTTTGATTAAGGCTGCATGAGAAGATGAACTCCAAGTTTTTGGTAATGCTAAGAAAGACAATGTTCTAATTAGCCTAGATGATCGCAAGCACAGTGGAAGTCCCTTGATTGAGGTAATGTGTAAGCCTAGTGTTGCTACTCAAGGCTAGTGCCTTCAATTGTGTAAGTAGCAAGATGATATTCTAATTTGGTAAGGCAACCACAAGCCCAATGGAAGTGCTTTGATTGAGGTAACGTGCAGGCCTAGTTTTGCTACTCAAGGCTAGCGCCTTCGATCCTATAAGTAGCAATCACATTGTGGTGTGAGGACGCAAGCTAATGTTAGTGGTCGGAGGTGATGGCATGTGGGTGATGTGGGGCGTAGGACATGTTGGAGTGGTGATGTGGAGCATGGAGCATCCATCTTAGGTGACAAGGGCCATGATGTTAAGAGTGGTGGTGATGTGGAGCATGGAGCATCCATCTTAGGTGACCAAGTGCCATCATGATGATATGATTGCATGCCGAGGTGCTATTGGGTAGCCAAGTGCTATGTATAGTGAGTCAAGGGCTAAGGATGGCAAATGAGGCTATCCTACGTGGCTTGTTGATGATGGTGGTCGAGCTCGAGGATGTGACTTGGATTGCGGCCTATGATGGGCTAGGACTTACGATGGCCTTCGGTTTAGTATAGTATGGTGGCCAAAAACTAATGATAACAGCTGAGGACTCGTGGTGTTCACTGTTGAGCCCAAGGATGACTAGTGGCTGAGATGGCAGTCGAGGTGGACCTATCCAAGGTGGGCCCGAGGCCACGTAGGCCAATGTCTGTCGGTGCTCGAGTCCATGTGCTACAAGTGGTCTCGTCCAAGCAAACGCTGAAGGGATGCGATGATGATCCAGGGAGGTCGTGACTCGTGACGATAAGACCATGACAATTCAAGGGCGGCCGCACGTGATGATTGAGGCTCGAGGCACGCATGTCCGAGGTGAACATAATTGGCCAAAGAGGCTTGTCCGAGATGGACGCGGCTGTCTGGGGTGGCAGTGGTCGTGGAGCTGTGGAGGGTCCGCATCCGAAGGTTGAGGGCGAGATCACTACCTTGGCCAGCTAGGCCTGGTAGTGGAAGGAAGGAGGCTGGTAAACCGCCGAGTTGCAATCCTACTCAATGGGAGGCCTGGTGAGCCAAGACGGAGCTATCGAGAAGAGAGACGGAGCTATCTACTCCTCTATCTCTCAACATTAAAGGCATGAAAGTTTGAATAATGATAAGTGATAAGTGTACTGAACTCACTACTTCACCTTCTTATTGTAGTCAAGGCCCAAAGATGCATTAATGGCTCCATGATTTGGATGCAACTCCTCAAGCGTGCTCTCTTTCCATTGGTTCAGATTGATCTCTATGAGCTCCATGCAATGAGAGGAATGGAGGAGGAGAAGAAGAAGATAGATAGATGAGGAGAAGAGCTTCTTCAATTGGTTTCTCACTCCCTTCCTCAACCTTGAATCTCTCCCCCTCCTCCTTGTTAGATATTCTCAATGCCTAATGTGCTCAATGCCCCACCATCATAAGGTGCCACCAATGATCCATGGTGCTCTAAGTTGTAAGGCCCCCATTATGAGGAGAATCCATGTGTGAGCTCGAATGAATCCTAACTTGTATGTTAGATGTGGTCTATGTGACTGGATAGCAAAAAGCTTATCTTTTTGGGTCTAGCATTTGGGTTAGATGATAGGGATTCGGGAGCAATGACCAAGCTTGACAATAAGGGGAATATTCCCTGACCAACTAGAGAGGGTTCATAATATGGTCGGATAGGCCGACTACACCACTTTCTCAAGCTATAAAAAAAAGATCCCTCCAAAGCCATCGAAAATCTTTCACCCAAATAGAGTTATTCCAACTAGCCTTAAGCTCTTTGCCTATCATCTATCTGGATCACCATCTAAGCTTCATAGTAGAAGCGCACGGGTGGACAAAGCCATCTTTGTATCAATTCATTTAAAATTGAAGTAGTTTCTGTTCTTCTCATATTTACTATGCATTCTCTACTCCTTGCTTAGATTCTGTCTTTGTATCAATTCATTTAAAATTGAAGTAATTTCTGTTCTTCTCATATTTACTATGCATTCTCTACTCCTTGCTCAGATTCTGTCTACTGCACAATGTAATTTCTACTCTCTCTCTCTCTCTCTTCATATACACACAAGTAAACAATAAGCAAGAAGCAAGTGATTAGGCTCTCTCAAGTTTGAACATACTAGAACGAACTTATCCACTCACTTTTGACTTTTATATATAGGGTTTTCAAAATGAGGACTCCTTCGCAAAGTTGGGCATTCCTCCTCTTTCTTACTCAAGTCGAGCTCTTTTTGTTTTTATACATACAACTTAGATTAATCGACAATCCCAACCTATGGAGATGCCATGCTTACAACTTTCCAACCATTGTGGATCAGTATTCTAACTAAAAAGTAATTTTACAAATTGCATGCGAGTGACCTCAGCTCCCATAGTTCCATCAAAATATTTTTTCAAAATATTGCAAGCAATTGAAAAAAATATATAATACACACTTACTAGTGCATTTTCCTTGCTCATGTCCGCTTCTACCTTTTCCACCATTGCTACTTTTTACAATTTCAAACTCGTGTGGGACATGATCAATAGTTAACATAGTGCTCACTACTAGTATACTTAGGCTAGGCACTAGCTTCATGGAGAGGACGATATTTTATTCTAGGTACCTAGAAGGCGCCCCCATCATCATCATCCACCTTCTTTCCTTGAGCAACTTCTGATCTAACCATACCTCTTTATCATTCATGGCCCTTATATTGAAGTCTTTGGTACTTCCCCAATATGCTAGCTTAGAATGATATTCCATGAGAGTGGCACAAAGGGACTAATGTTAATACCATTAAAGGAGGTTGTAGGATGATGAATTTTTTAATAAAAAAGTTAAAGGTATGATCAAAGTAATCAAAGTGCAATCACAGGAGTCATTGGATACCAATCTATAAATTGAGAGAAGGAACCAAAGCTAGTTACAACTTAAAAAGATTTTGAACATGAAGATATGTATTTTTAGAATATATTGAAATAGCATAGGTATTGAAAGTCCATAAAGAGAATATTTAAGATGATAGTTAGATTTGTATTTTTAGAAGATATTGAAATAGCATAGGTATTGAAAGTCCATAAAGAGAAGATTTAAGATGATAGTTAGATTTGTATTTTTAGAAGATATTGAAATAGCATAGGTATCGAAAGTCCATAAAGAGAATATTTAAGATGATAGTTAGATTTGTATTTTTAGAAGATATTGAAATAGCATAGGTATTGAAAGTCCATAAAGAGAATATTTAAGATGATAGTTAGATTTTTATTTTTAGAAGATATTGAAATAGCATAGGTATCGAAAGCCCATAAAGAGAATATTTAAGATAATAGTTAGATTTGTTGACTTTATCCCATTGTAGTGTATCCTTTATTAAAGAGTGAGGCTCAGTCTCACTCACATGCACATTGTAATATATCATGGAGTTACATTTTATACTTTTAACTTGGATAAGTCCATCCCTCTACACTAAAGAGCCAAAAACATATCAAATGGATTATTGTTTATGTGTGTGAGAGAGAGAGAGAGAGAGAGAGAGAGAGAGAGAGAGAGAGAGAGAGAGAGAGAGAGAGAGAGAGAGAGAGAGAGAGAGAGAGAGAGAGAGAGAGAGAGAGAGAGAGAGAGAGAGAGAGAGAGAGAGAGAGAGAGAGAGAGAGAGAGAGAGAGAGAGAGAGAGAGAGAGAGAGAGAGAGAGAGAGAGAGTTATATTAACGTCTTCTAAAGACTAAAACTGGCCTATGAGACAAACTGTGATACAACTAATGAGGTCCAGCTATCCAAAATAAAAGTGCTGAATGGATTGAGGCTACCTACCCAAGAAACCCTATGTGTATAATGTGCAAAATCAATAGAAAGTCCCATTCTTATGTATGTAACTTTTGAGTTCAAGCTTCCATGTCTATCTTCTTACTTTCATTATAGCTTTCTCATGAGAAATAGAGAGTAACAAAGTGTGAGAGAGTGACATGTCATGAGGGAGAAGCATCCATTTCCTCCATCCTCATATTCTTCCACTTCTTCTTTTCTCTAGTTGCCTATCATATGGTGCATGATTCACCTCCATTGCTTGTCTATGAGTGATAAAAAGTATGAGAGAGTGAGGGAGAAAGTAAGTGACAACAAGGGAGAATCAGCCTCTTTTCCTCTTCCTCTACTCTTCTTTTTTTGCAACTTGGAGAGAAGCAGATTGGCAAGATTGACACTTGGAGTAGCAATCAACCTGCTTGAGTGATTACCTGATCAATTGCCTCAACTAGTTCTCATCATGGCATTGATGGCACAAAGGGAGGTGACAACATAATGATTCATTTACCTCTTCTTTTCTTTGATCACTTTTTCCTTTAAGATTATAGTATTATTGCCAATGGAGTAGTGGTGTAATAGATTGAGTGTGAGTTGGGTTATAAGGGTGGGTGAGTTTGATCCCTAGATCCTACATCCCTAGAGCACATTACAAATCTATTTGCAACAAAAACAAAATATCATACAACTTTTTCAAAATGTTTATTATTTCGTTTTTTTTTCCTTCTTAAAAAATTTCACTACCTATTTCCTAAGCTACTTGATCTTCCAAGATTTGGGCTAGCTGTAAAAGCTTCCCATGATACAAATTATCACAACTAAAGTAATGTTGCTGCCCTATCCTAAATCAAAATTTTGAGATTGTTTAATGTGCAAGGCATGAGTTTGGAACGCTTCTATGGTGCGAAATTTTTTGGGTACACTACATGTGGTTTTATATCAATGTTAAAGCATCTGCCAACTATTGCTCGATGTGCTTTTCAAAATGCTCTTCTCTTTTCATGCTCACAAACACACATCCTATTCTAATTGACACAATTATCCCTCTATCATTTTGTAATATTGAGTCTTAAATAGAAGGTGTGTTAGTCTAGCTCCTCTATTGGGCTCCCTAAAAGTCCATATTCTCTTATCTATAGTATGCCATCTAGCCCCTAGTTTGTCAAGTATACACTAAAGTTTTCCTCCTAAATAAGTGCAAATATCAAAGATTGTCAATCATGCCTAATCTTGGTTCCCTCATGCATTGCTCTTGTTAATAATGATTCACCATATATCTACTTTCCCTTCCATCCGGCCATTTCTCTAGATGATAATGATTCACCATATATCTACTTTCCTTTCCTTGTGACCATGGAGAAGTCAAGTAAAACTTAGTATGGAGAAGTCAAACTCAAGTAGAAGTAGCCATTAGCCATTTGTCCTCCTTCATAAGGCTTGTTAACCAAATAAAGCAAGGCTTAATGGTCTACAAAAAGGGTGAATGGAGAAGCATAAATTTATTCACTACATACTCAATTCTTAATTCTTTCTTTCTATGGCAAAATAATTCTTTTCTACAACGGGCTACATGCTTACAAAGCTCTTGGGAAAAATCTTCACTAGGTTGGCATAAAAGCATTTCTATAGCAATCTTCAATGCATCGATATGCACATGAAATGTGATGGACCAATCTAGGGCTCATAAAATTGGTGGTGAAATTAGAGCCTTTTTAAAGTGAGATGTTGTTGGCACTTTTCTATACATATGATTGTAATGAGCAACTTGTAAATAGTTTTAGCAATAATCAGATAATTAAGAACAAATTGCTTATAGCATTCTATATGGCCAAGGAAGCATTGAGCTCTCTTAGGATTAGTTAGAGGTGGTAAATTAATGAGTTCTATAGTTGTAAATGTGTTTCTGTTGGGGGTAAAGGTACATGTGCCTAGCTGCACGTGTATTAGTTACATTGATAGTACCCGCACTGTGCATTAGTTACTCGCACACATGTACACTGTAGGTGGCAGAGTGCCCATCACCATCACTTTATTCTTTATTCTTTCATTGACATTTGAATAAAGAGAAGACTGGTCACACATTGTGACTGTTAGAGTTCCCATATCTTGTCTCTCTCTCTCTCTCTCTCTCTCTCTCTCTTGCTCTTACTCCTTCTGCCATAGCTCTCGCTTCTGCTCCATGCTTCCACTTCAAAGCTCACTCCCTTCAACTAGTAGTAAAGCCATTGCACCAACATTGAGAAGCTCAACCTGACATTACTTCAACTTGTGGAGAATATCTTTAGCTCACAAATTCAATGGCAACCATGGATTTGTCACCCCAAGGCATGCATTGAACTCTATCTTCTTTTCGGTTTCTCCCCCCCTCTTGGGGCCTGATCTAGTGCCTTTTACTGGAGGCCATTGAGCATTGTCACAAGGCCTATTGAGGCCAACACATGAGGAAACCCCTCCAATAATCATTTGCTATGAACACAAGTTTGGATGGTTTGTCGTCTCCTACAATGTTTACTTCCTTCACCTTGAGGAGGTCCCTCTACCAACTTACTAACCTCACCCTCCAATTTGACCCTTGGACATTATGAGCATTCAATTAACCTTTTTAAATTTTCAGAAACACTTCAAGAGATATTGAGGTTTTTTTTTGCTTGATCACTCCAAGATCATTGCATTTCCTAACTGTGTACATTTCCTATAATTGGTAGGCCTCTTTTGGTCTAAGTTTTAGCGTATCACTCTGAATAGTAAAGCCATATTCTTCTTTCTAGGAGCAACATTTTCTTTGTTTGCTTGAATCTAAAAAAGCACAAAAAAATTTGTAGGATTGAGTTCTATATCTTCATAGTATAAGACTTCCAACAACTCAAGCCACTCTAGATCTTACTTTATTCCTATTAGTGTATCTTGGACTAACAATTCATGTGCTTATGTGCACAATGGATTGGCTACAATTTGTTCTATATCATATATCATTTCTATCTTTAAGGCTTGTTCTTCTTCTTTTATCTCTTCATTTGAAATTTCATTGTCAAAAAACCCCACAAAGCATTCAAGATTTGAATTCTCCATGAGTGCATAGCTATAATGGTGACTAGATCATGCAATGTGGTCCATCTCTAGACAACTGCTTTCAAGAGTTCTTCTAAAGGCTTAATGTTGGCTTGCATATGATTTCTAATCTCCCTCTCACAAGTTCCAAAAATTTCCTGAGCTCCTATTTTGGGGTGTCTAATAAGGCATTTCCTCTATCTAGATTGCTTGCAAGGATCTTCATCATGTAGAATGGAGTTTTTTGAATTCATTATATTTAGCTTAATGCAAAGCCACTGCCTTTCGAGCTCTTATGCTTAATTTCTTGCCTATACTCCCTTCTTCCATAAATGTAAAGTCTCATACATTTAATGAGTGGTCTAGCCGTGAGAAAGCATTGTGAATCTCCTTTTATGACTTTAGAGATGGAATCTATGTCTACCTTTGTTATCTTTTGAGTCTCCATATATATTATGAGTGCATTGGTTTGATTTCCAAAGGATGTTCATACATTGCCCCAAACTTTTCTTAGTTTGTGACCTAAAATATAATATTTCCTAGCAATAGTTCATAGCTTACTTCTTTCATTACTACAAAATCAATAGAGAATTGTGCTCCTCCTATCCGTAGTGTGTACGCCCCAAGCTTGAAGTACTATTGCCTTCAATATGTTGACATATTCAGACATGTCTAGTATTCCCCTTTAGATGGTGTCAATCTAACACTAGAAGAACATCATGTTACTTGGCTCCTCCCTAAAATTAATTTTCTCCTAGGGTAAGGGTTCTACTAAGTGTCAAGATATGGATAATCATGCTAGATTTTGTTTGTTGCATATTAATTTGTGTTGCTATTTATTCAAATCCTTCTATCCACCTTGAAGATCCTTCATAAAGTCAAATTTCCTTTCAGCAACATTTCCAAAGGTACAAACACACTAGTGGAGGCTAATGTTGCTAAAACACACTGGTGGAGGCTAATGTTGCTATAACACATGAATCTATGTCTTCAAATGTAATGAATCTAGCTCTCCTTGAAGTATGGTCTTGCCAATGATGGGACATTGCTTACAATTCTTCTTCAATTAGTGAATGAAACATCAATCTCCAAAGGTTCTTGATCCTATGGGACTCCTTAACAATGTTGTGCTAGACATTCCTAATGCACTTTAGTCCAACCCCACTACTTGGTCTTAAAATTCTAAATGAGCCTCCTTTGCCCATTTTTTTACCTTATCGATTATTTTGAATTGATGATGTGGGCCATGGTACTCTCCTATCTTGGCACTTTTAGCTTTTTTTAATTGTAGAAGTTGAGATTTTACTTTAAATACTTGAAATGACCTTTCCTATTGATAGGTAGTGTTCTTGAAATGGCCTTTCCTATTGATATGTGGTAGTGTTGTCACTCTTAAGAAGGATTTTTTGTCCCCCACCCCTTTTCATTACACTCTACATTCCTATCTAGGATGTGTCTATTACTAAAGGTCAAGGAAGGCTTACACTACTTTACATGAATCATGATGTTCAAAATGCATACTTTGGCAAGGTTAATGCATATAAAGTTTTCTTGAAAGGTGGATGCCAAAAGTCATTTTATTCATTAAACACCCTACTTAAACGTTTTTTCATACAATTTATTTTTCAAAAGACCCCCAAATATTGCTAATCAAAATATATAAATGGGAAACTTCATTAGAGTTCCCTTTTTCCCCTAGGAAGATTTGTTTCCAATCAATTGGCCGAGGAAGATTAACCTTATCCTTAGAAGCTCTAATCCTTCACCATAGTGCCTGCATCTCATGACACTCCCAAAAAGAGTGCTCAGCGGTTTCTTTTTGCCTCCTGCAAAAGACACAAAGTGGTGATACATGACAAAACTTAAAGACCTTGTCACAAGTTGCAAGCATGTTGGTTGTTTTCCTCTAAAAGACACAAAGTGGTGATACATGACGAAACTCAGAGACCTTGTCACGAATGGCAAGCTTGTTGGTTGTTATCCTCCAAAATAAGGCATTAGTTTTGAAGGATGGTGTGGCCTTCCATGCCTTCTTAAGGCACCTCTTCCTAGTTTTGAGACTACCTCTTGGCTCAACTTTATCCAACATTCCAAAGCTCTTAAACACCATTTAGAGTTGGATTCCCAAAAGTTGGCTCTCTTCTTGGCCATCACAAAGATTTTTCATGCTGGGTTCACCAGATACTTTAGCAACTTGATTATGTTCTCCAACACAAATGTTGTCCAACCATCTTTCACCTTAGAGAGAGTGTCTTCGAGCCAATCTACCTCCTTAGCATTAAGGCCAAGTCGCTCAACAGCCTGATTGAGTTCAAGAAAAGAGGAGGTATTACATTTCCAAATATCAAGCTGCTATATGCAAAGGCCCTTCTCTTGAATCCTGAAACACAAACGAGCATTGTTGCTTATAGGGACATAGTCATCATTATAGGCATAAGGTGATAGCCACATCTTCAATGACAAAGGAAGCATCCGCCTTGCCCCTAGCAATGCCTGGCCAATGGAAATGTGAGATAAGTTGTTGCCAAGCATCAACAATCTGTTGGGAAACTTTAGAGTATTAAATGTTAACCTTGGTTGACCCAAAAAATAGAACATCATACCAGATAGCATTAGGCCAAGACTTAGCAAAGACTTCAAACTTTTCTATCCATTCAGAGATCATAACAGTCCATGGATGCCCTTCCCACATCCTCTTGAGTAAAGAGGCACATAATATGATTGCTTTCTTGTGAATAGGCTCAACATGGGCACCCCATCTAGCAATCCAAGAAGCAATTTGCTCCCACAGGACAACGGGCAAACCTTTAGCATCCCCATAGGACCACAATTTAACTATGAGTAAGGGTCCAATCTTCGTACAATTGGTTCTGTCAAAGGAAAATAGAGAGACAACAAATATAATCATAGGTAACAAAATCATCATTAACAAGACCAACCATCCATCAAAGCCAAACATAAAGGGAAGCCTGCTAGCTATCTTCGATTGAATTTTGTTGTGAAACCATTGAAAGCAACTTTTGCGGGTAACCCAACACCAATAGGCACACCAAGTTAGCATAAACCTTGGCCTTTAAGGAACTTCTTGAAACCAAGCTAAGCTATCCATTGGGGGGATATCCTCCCAAGATAAAAACAACCCATTTTTTTAATTACTTACTTTGAAACAAGAGAGAAAAGAGAACTCATCATGGATTAGTAGCAAGGAGTCAATCAACCTTGGATCAACATGTATTATACTAGAGTTGTCATTAGCAAACATTTGTGTGTAGAGGTGCTCATTGAACACTAGAGGTCTAATTGTGTCAGCCCAAATAGCCTAGTTAATGCAACAAACAAGTGGATGCATGGTCACTGCAAAAAGGAGAGGGGAGATAGGACACCCCTAACGAATGCTGCATTGCAGGCTGAAGCTACTAGATGCATATCCATTAATAGACATAGTAACAAATACAATAGATAATAGCCCTTGAACGATCCGTCAAAATTGCTCACCAAAGCCAACCTTCAAGAGGAGAGCAATCAAAAACTCACAACAAACCCTACCATAGGCCTTCTATGGAGTTCATGTTAAGCAAGATGAAGTCCTCCTTTTGATCTAGCGCATAATCGATGTCAAAGACAAGATTGAGATTGGCATAATGGATATGCCTACTAGGTATGAAGTTGTTTTGCCTACTCTGCAAGTGCTCACTCAAGATATGCTTGATTTGAAGGCTAAAGCCTTTGCCATTACCTTATAGGGGAGATTAAGCATAGTCAAGGGATGCCAATGCCTTGGTTTCTTGCATTCAGCACACTTGGAAATCAACTTAATAACACCTTTATTGGTGAGATCTATCATAGAGCCAGAGGAGTGAAATTGATCAAGCATATTGCGAAGATCCTTAGAACAAACATCCTAGATTTCCAAAAAGAATTCAACAAGAAATCCATCCGACTAGGCTTTCTTCTCATAGATTTCATAACAAAGAAGAGCTCCTTTGTAGTAAAGGGATGGGACAAAAAAGGGAAAAACTATGATTAGCAAACTTGTCCATATGGCTTAAAAACAAGCCAAGCTTCTTACACCATTCTTTAGAGGTATGAAAGGGAGTACTAACTATAGATGACAAATGTTTCCTACATACTTCAGAAATGCCAACATCATCAAAGTATTTCTTACCATCTTCATCCTTGATCTTCTTTTGTTTCCTCTTCAATGCATTCAATAAGTTGAAGTAGGGGCCTCTTGCATCAAGAGATTCATCAACCTTAGTTGTACCTTGAGATCTGTAATTTAATGACGTTTTCTATCCCTAACAAAACCTTGAATGCTTTTGCAAGAGATGAAGTGATATAGAATCACCAAGTAAGCAAAGCAAAGTAGCAAGAACACAACTTCAACATTGTTCATGCAAATTAAGTTGGCATCTCCCTAGTTGAGCCTGACACTTGATACCTTTTACAGTATTGAGCGACCCCTTGCATGCCTTCATCCTAGCAAAAAGCACGAGAAGAAGATGTAATACAACAACCTAAGCATATCAATCTAGTGGTAATCATGATAAGGAGATGATCAAACTCCATATAGTCTACAAAGGTTTGATACCTTATGTTAGGAGAGGCCCACTCGGCATCATCATTAAGATAAAATCTATCAAGACAAGCTCCCCTCCAAGATTCTTCAACGTGTTTGTTGTGCCAAGCGACACATCAGCCATCATCATTAGACATCATGAAAGCAACATCAACCATGCCTAGGTGAGAGAGAGAGAGAGAAGAAAATTTCTTGTGTGAAATAGACCCATCAAAAGCATATAATTCCAAAAGCTTCATCTTACTCACCTCCCAACCAAATATACCCTCTTCCCACCTTCTAATCGGGTCTCTAGGGCCTGTTTTCATGGTGCACCCGACCGGTGTTCCCAAATACACAAGTCCTACCCAATTTAGCAAGAAATTTGAGGGTATCCCCTAAGCTTCGAACCTTGGCACTTCTTGTCCTTGTTCGTGATACACTAATTAATGGCCGTGTTGGGCTAGTTGCCCAGTCAAAGGTTATTATGTCTGACATTCTTTCCCACTTTCAAAAAATCATTGTCCTCAATGATTAGTGATGGGAAGTGTTGTCAAATCAGAGCTTCTGATTCCCATGTACCATCAATAATTGGTAGAGCCTTCCAGGCAACTAGATACTTGTGGAGAGTACGATTACGCAACCGTTTCTCTCTTTGATCTAGTATCTTGTCTGGTCGATGGTCAACAACTGAATCATGTTCCTGCAAAGGTACCATACCATCAATTAGATTATCATCACATGAGACATACTTTCTTAATTTGCTAACATGAAACAATGGATGAACACGACATCCAGGAGGAAGTTCCAATCGATAAGCTACATCACTTAGCTTCAGAATAATTTTCCACGGTCCACAATATCTTGGAGATAACTTTGGACATTTGCCAGTCGATAAACTAGACGACTTGGCTGGTACTTGGAGAAAAAACTTTTTCTCCTAATTCAAAGGTCCTACTTGACCTTTTCTTATCTGCAAAATGCTTAGCCCTATTAGCAGCTTGTTGTAACTTGGCTTGAGCAATTTTAATATTAGCTTGTATGTCAATAAGAAATTTTACCGCAGCTGGGCATTTCTCATCTGACCTTACTGTACTAGGAAAACTTGGATTCATTCCATAATTTATTTCAAAAGGAGACAAACCTGTCGCCTTATGAGGTTTGTTGTTATACACAAATTCTAATAAAGACAAATGCGTATCCCAATCTATTTGTTTATCGGATACATATGCTCTCAGCATGTCTTCTAGTATCTGATTGACTCTTTCTGTTTGACCATCTGTTTCTAGGTGATCACCACATGACATGTTTAAAGACACATTTAAACGACCAAAGACATGATGCCAAAAATGACTAGTAAACTTGACATCCCTATCAGACATAATGGACGTAGGTAGACCATGCAACCTAAACACATGATCAATAAACAAATTTGCGACTTGTGGAGCTTCCACACTTTCGCGAGTGGCTATAAAATGAGCCATTTTACTGAAGCGATCCACTATCACTAGGATAGTGTCTTTTTGTCTCTGGGTTCTAGGTAAGCCGAAAATGAAATCCATGGAAATACTTTTCTAATTAGATTCTATAATTTGTAATGGCATTAGCAGATCTGGTGGCTTCACCCTTTCTGCTTTATTAACTTGACATTGAAAGCATAGGAACACAGATCTTGCCTTATCAGAAATAACAGTAGGTAATGAAATAGAAGTATCTGGTCCATCCCTAATCAAAGAGTCTCATTCTATGGCCTGATAAATTTTTGCCATATAAGAGTCCTCTAACTGTGCTTCCTTTATTTCTTGAAGCAATGAGCTTTTGAAAATTGTAAGGCTCATTTGATACATTATATGAGATAATGCATCAGCAACAACATTATCCTTACCCTTCTTGTATAGAATTTCCATATGAAATTCTTGCATCATTTCAGCCCATCAAGCTTGGCGCCCTCGAAGATCTGGTTTACTACAAAAATACTTAAGGGTATGGTGATATGTATAAACTTTAAAATCTGCACCATATAAATAGTTACGCCAAACTTTAAGGCAATGAACAATAGCATAAAGCTCTTGTTCATGAACTGGACAATTCTATTGGCTTGGGGAAAGCTTCTTGCTTTCAAAAGCTACAGGCTTGCCTTCTTGGCTAAGGATTGCAGCTATTGCGATGCTACTTGCATCTCTTTCTAAAACAAATGGTTTCTCAGGATCAACTATCTTGAGAACAGGGGCAGTAGAAACTACTTGTTTCATAGCCTCAAAACTTTCTTGTTGCACTGATGTCCACACATAGGGCACCATAGCTTGCAAAAAATCTATCATAGGGGATGACCCCTGAAAAGGGATTTAGGATTTTTGTGAGCTATATACGAGTATGCGTATATAAATCTCCTATAGAATCCTGACAATCCCAAAAAGGAACGAAGAGTTGTTTCATTTTGGGGTGTTGGCCAGCTAAGTATCACGACAACCTTCTTGGGGTCCATCTTGACCCCTTCGACAGATATAATATGACCTAAATACTCTATCTCTACTAAACATAGAATCTTGTCTGGGTTAGCATAGAGTTTTGCTTCTCGCAAAGTTTCAAAGATTGTCACCAAATGTGACTCATGTTCATGGATACTCTTACTATACACAAGCACATCGTCAATAAAATCTACAACGAACTTGCCCATGTATGGTCTTAGTAAATCATTCATTAACATCATAAAATTAGCAAGAGCATTTGTTAAACTGAAAGGTATAATCAAATGATCATACTGACCAAATCTTGTTCTAAAACCAGTTTTAAAAATATATTAATATCTTACTCTAATTTGGTGATAACCACTTTTTAAATCAATCTTACTAAAGATAGAAGCACCACCTAGAGCATCCAAGACCTGAATGGGGGTCTAGCAATTGGATTAGCTCATGGGACGAGCTCAATCCTATGCTCTACATTCCCACGAGGAGGTAAACCAAGAGGTAGTTCAGATTTAAATACATTAAAAAATTGGGCTCTTATTTTACTTGATAAGGCCAAAGGGATACTTGTGAAACTTTCACCTTTATCCATGTCATCCTTTGACACACATTTAGAAATATTTAAAATATAACAAAAGCAAAGAGACTTACAGTCAATCTTGAGCGCCTTGGTCATTGAGAGAATCTTCACTTCTTGGAGATCTGGTTCTCTGTGAATCAACAATCGTTGGTCCTCATATTCAAATTGATAAATATGAGAAGAGAAGTCAATGATAGGTCTCTTCTTTGCGTACCACTGCTTGCTCAACACTAGGCCGAATCTTGCAAGCCATGTAATTTCAAAATCCAATCTGTCCTCATAGGACTGGATCTGTACAGGGAGGTCAACAGCTCGCTGATCCCATGTCTTTGTACCCATCCCATCAGCTAGCTCTACCGAATAACTATATTCTGAAGGGGTAGTCTTAAGCTTCAGCTTCTTGACGAGATTAGAGATAATAACATTATGTGAAGAGCTTGTATCAAATAAAATATGCACAGGGCATCCTACCATTATGCCTTTCATTACAATGAGCTCAGTGTCAGCAAACTGGTACCCCTTTTGTGCCTCAGGCGCGATAACACTGCATCTAGCATAGTTGGTACTTTCTTTGTTACTGTGACGGCTAGGATCCGTTCACGATAACCAGAGTCATGTGGGGGTGACCCATCTGTCAGAAGTGGTGCAGCAATGGAAGCGTAAAGAATATGCTGAAATAAATGCTGAAACACAAGACAGAAGAAAGAATGAACACAGTAGACAGATGAGAACTCAGATGTATGCTCGGGAAATGGAATCCATATCGAACACGAGACAACAGCATACAACGGTGAGTCACTGGCTGCGTGGGCTCCTCAGCACCGGCTCCTCTCTCCCAGAAGGATCTCCACTGATGGCTGAAGCACCACAGACTGTGGAGGAGGAGCCCTATAAATAGCCACAAAAGTGGGGAGCATAAAATGCAGGTCGGCCAGCATTTAATGCTGGTCGACAGGCAATAAATGCTAAAAGTACATCATAAATGGCCACAAAAATGTGCCATAAAATACTGCATAAAATGCTACATAAAATGCCCAGCCTCTGCACACAGACTCACACCATGAGCTGACTAATATCTGCTAACACCATCTAGGTCATCTCTCGCCTTATCCACATCCTACATTGGATTAAGCACCATTTGACCATTGACTCTTGCCTTCTTGGGACAAGCCTTAAATTTATGCTGCCCCATGTATTCGTAACAGAGTCCTTCTCTCATTGCTTTCTCCCTTTGTTGTGGAGTGAGCATGGATTTATTGTAGGCTCTCTCAGCCATAGCAGATACCTTTCTCTTGGTACCTGACATCGTCTTGATCATATGCACCTCTCTAGTGTCCTTCGCATGAGGAGCACTAGATGCAACTATAGGAGTAAAGATAGGGCATGCACTTCTAGTCCAAGGAAATCTTTGGGCCTTCCCATCTTCAAGGACCAATGCAAGCTCCACTGCCTCATTCAAGGTTTTACATCTCTCATTCATGACAAGTGGCCTTAAGGTTTCTTTTAAGCCCATGACAAATTTATGCACTTGCAGAAAGTCATGAATATGTTCAGGGACCTTTAACAGAATCTCTCTATACTTGTCTACATATTCCTGGATAGAGTAGCTATTCTAAGCTATGAAGAACCACGCATGTAGAGCCCTTGTCCACTCATCTAGAGGGACAAATTATTATAAAACAATGTCTTAAATGTAATCCAAGTAGACGACTCTATATGATCCTGCTCAATTTTCCACCACCAACGGTGAGCGGCATCCATGAGATTATATGTAGCTTGTTGTATCTTTAAAGCATCCTCATGAATATGTCATAACTTAAAACACCGCTTCCTTTTAGAGAGCCACTGTTCCACCGCATCTGCATTCCTTTGTGCCACCGTGCCATTGAACTTAGGTGGCTTAAGGTCTTTAAGCTGCCACTTAGCTTCTGGCAACGGAGGAACGACTATGGAGGAGTCATGTAGTACAGCTTGTGTGTCAGGCATACATGCATCAGGTAAACTCTCATCTAAATATCTCTTGCCTTTATCCAAAGCATTTCGAGTTAAAATTTGCATTTGTTCAAGCAAAACTTGCATAGTGCCTTCCAAACTAGAAAGACGATTATGCACATCACTAGATGAAGAGGGCAACTCGTCATCATGCATAAGAGGTTCTTCCTCTACATCAATGTCATTCAAAGGCATATCTTTAGTGCCTGACATGATTGATTAATTGATGTTTTTTTTAAAATTGATAATTCAAACCAACAAAAGCAAGGCAAACGTAAATACAATGTACTTTCAGAAAACTGCTATCTTTCCCCACAAGTACTATCCACAAGAAGCACACATGTCAAAAGCAAGCCTCTTTGTACATTTCAAACAAAAGTGCAAAGCTGAATAAGTCACCAAATACTCTTCGAAACCATGCATAAACATCCAAATGCACAGAATCCAGACTCTCAAATATACATAGACACACTCAAAGTAATGAATTTTAAGCCCCAAAAGGTAGAGATAATGCGTATATGGCACCATGAAAGCAATTTAAAATGTCCTCACCAATCCTCGCCACTCAAAACCAGAGGTCAAATATGCTGAAATTTGATACCCGTCGATGCAAGAAAACCACAGGAACTGACAGCACTTGAATCGGAGTCTGTTGGAGCCTAAAAAATCCCAATTTTTTCCCGCCTCAAGAGATCACTTTGGCGCAAAATTTCAGAAGTGCTCCCAATCTCAATTGGTGATGATAATACTTCAAAAACTTGTCTTCAAATCATTCTCAAAGCTCGTGAAATCGGTTTGCAATTTGGATGTCATAGCAAGAAGTTATAGATCTCAGAAAATGTGCGAGAAGAAAACACCCTTTTTTTTTTACAAGGGGATGGAGGGCTCACAAAGCTTGGTAAAAAGGGGATTCTATCACACATGCAGAGTGCCACAGGGAATTTACCAAGGATAAAAGGTCAAAGGGATATGGTCATTCTCTCAAGTAAAAGAGAGAGAGCTCTCTTGTGTGATGGAGTGTGCCTTGGCCTTGGTGGTGCTATTGGCTGCTATTGGCTCACGTGATTGGCTTGCTGGTGGGCCTTGTGGTGGGTGCTGCCACTTGCAGAGAAAGAGGCTTTTCACATTGCACTGTCTTTTGTGGTGTGTTGCAGAGATGCCTTCACGTTGCCCACTCCTGTGCGCTCTCGACTATAGCACAATCTCACCTATGTGGTTGTAACAAAAAACCCCCAAATCTTTTTTTTTTTTGGAAACCCACAAGCTCTGATACCAAATGTGTGAGAGAGAAGAAAATTTATTGTGTGTCTTACTCACCTCCCATCCAAATATACCCTCTTTCCACCTTCTAGTTGGGTCTCTAGGGCTTGTTTTCATGGTGCACCCGACCGATGTTCCCAAATAGATAAGTCCTGTCCAATTTAGCAAGAAATCTGAGGGTATCCCTCAAGCTTCGAACCTTGGCACTTGTTGCCCTTGTCCGGGACACACTAATTAATGATTATCTTGGGCTACTTGCCTGGTTGAAGGTTATTATGTCTAACACTAGGAAGAAGAGCACGTTATGCCAAGATCTCGTCTCTTTCACCAGTGTGGCCGTAACAAAAAACCCCCCAAATCTTTTTTTTTTTTGGAAACCCGTGAGTTCTAATACCAAATGTGTGAGAGAGAAGAAAATTTCTTGTGTGTCTTACTTACCTCCCAACCAAATATACCCTCTTTCCACCTTCTAATCGGGTCTCTAGGGCCTGTTTTCATGGTGCACCCGACTGGTGTTTCCAAATAGACAAGTCCTGCCCAATTTAGCAAGAAATCTGAGGGTATCCCTTGAGCTTCGGACCTTGGCACTTCTTGCCCTTGTTCGGGACACACTAATAATTAATGGCCGTCTTGGGCAACTTGCCCGGTCGAAGGTTATTTTTTTTGACACTAGGAAGGAGAGCATGTTATGCCAAGATCTCGTCTCTCATTCAATCATGTTCCTAGTGCCATGGGAGCAATGTCTATGGCAACTATCATATTTCGGTCCCCAAAAAGGACAATATTGTCTCCACACACGTGACTTAAGCCATCGCCATGTGTTAGCTTGCATATGCAAAGCTTAAGGAGCATAGACAGAGAAGTAAGCAAGAATCTCTCCAAAAATGGAAAGTTTAATTCCAAGCACATGCCCAATCCCATCGCATGCAATGGGCTCAGCTCTAAGCTTGTCCTTGTTTGACAAAGATTAGCAGGTCTCCATTACCCCTATAATAGATATTAGGGAAGCAAGAATAGCCTGGGATGTTGATCATCCCAATGTTGGACGAAGAGGGGCACAATTGAGAGAGATGGAGGTCGAGTAGGAGTAAGCACGGGTGTGTGATGGCTGGAGAGAGTGTGAGCAGAGTGAAAGTACGAGTCGATTAGAGTGTACCAACTAATGTGTTGGTACACAAAGAATAAAATGTATTTATACATAGGGCACGTAAAGGGTGCGTTCACATGTACAATGTGTGTATACTATACACGGAGGTTACTGGGCCTTTATCCCAACAACCTCCCACTTAAAGGTCAGATATGAACTCCTAGCTAACCAACTCCCACTAGTTGAATGCCATGCTCGTGCTGAGCTTTGCTTAGACTTTTAGTGAGAACATTTGAAGGTTATCTTGTGTTTTAATCTTGGTCAATGTGATTTGATCATCTTCCAGAATTTGTCTGATGAAGTGATATTGCACATCTATATGCTTTGTGTGTGAATGATACATGGCATTCTTAGCCAAATACACAGCATTTTGGCTATCACATCCCAAAACTGCAGTATCCATAGACATGCCGAGATCATCTGCAAGTTTGCTCAACCATATAGATTCCTTAGAAGCTTCAGTAGCTGATATGTATTCAGCTTTAGTGTGGTACTCAGTGCAACAATGTTCTGCAACTTGGAACACCAAGAAACAGCCCCACACCAGCAACTGTAAAGATATACCTGCTGGTGGACCTACGAGTGTCCAAGTCACCTACAATGTCTGCATCACTATAACCCTGCAAACTAAGTGCACCCTGCCCATAGCAAATACTTTTTCTTTGTGTACCCTTAAGGTATCAAAGAATACACTTGATAGTCTCCCAATGTGCTTTGCCACGATTTGACATAAACCTACTAACAACTCCCACTGCATGAGCAATGTCTAGACGAGTAGCAACCATAGCATACATAAGAGAGCCACAAGCTAATGCGTAAGGAACTCCCTTCATGGCATTTGCTTCCACGTCATCTTTCGGGCTGTTGGCTTTGCTAAGCTTGAGATAAGGAGGTAAGGGTACCCCAAAAGGCTTTAGCCATGTTAAATTTTTTGAGTACCTTTCCAATGTACTTTTCTTGAGATAAAAATAGCAATTTTTGCATTCTATCTCTATGAATCCTCATGCCCAAAATATGCTATGCATTTCCCAAATCTTTTATGGAGAAAGCTAATTTCAGCTGATTTTTGAGAGTATCCAAACTAGTCTTTCTTTTCTCAGCTAGTAACATATCATCCACATACAAAACAAGTATGATGGGGCTGCCATCTGTATCCTTTTTCATGTACAAGCAATGATCTGCATACCTGCGTGTGAACTCATGAGATAGCATAGAAGTGTCAAACTTTTTGTACCACTGTTGTGGTGCTTGCTTCAGCCCATATAGGCTGCGTCACCATTTGTTCTTTTCCAAGAACTACAAAGCCCTCGTGCTATTTCATGTAGATTTCCTCATCAATGTCACCATGCAAGAAAGCTATTTTTACATCCATTTGATACAGCTCTAAATCCCAAAAAACAGTAAGAGCAATAAGCACACGTAAAGTGGTCATCTTCACAACAGGTGAGAAGACCTCTTGGAAGTCAATCCCTTCCTTTTGTGCATACCCTTTGGCAACTAGCCTTGCTTTATACTTAGATTTCCCATCAATTGTCTTTACTTTGTACACCCATTTGTTTGGAAGTGGCTTGCTTCCCTTGGGCAATGACACAAGATCTGTTACCGTGTTTCCCGCAGCACAGAGGAGCGGAAAATGGAAAGAAAAGGAAATAGCAAAAAAGGCGTAGGATAAAAGTAGAAAAAGGCGCCTTGACCGGTAACCAGACCCTGAAAAATTTAAATGTTCGAGCACGACCCTCAGAAAGTCTCGGTGTCGCCCCGAGACAACAAAAGAGTAAAATGGCGCACCATTAAAATGTGGAAGCACCCCCGAATCCTTATAAAAGAGCGCCAGGCTCGCTCCTGTGCAAAATGTACGCATTAGTTGGGAATATGATAAATTAGAATGGTGGGAAATGGGAAAAAGGGCCTAGGTTACGGCTGGCTATGTAAAAAAGGGAAAAGGGGATAACCGCCCAAAAAGGATTTAGGGCTTTGTATATAAAGTTGAAAAGTGAATGAGAAGCTCATTCTTTTGGTGTGTGGCAAAAAGAGTCTTCTTCTTCCTCTCTTATTGTCTCCTCCTTGCTTGTGTGTGCTCTTGAGAGAGGGAGTGTGAGAGTGTGAGGAAGTGAGTGTGTGTGGGAGTGAGGGATCAAGAGGGTGAAGCTCTTCACAAACTCCTCTTCTCTTCTTCTCTTCTCTTCTCTTCTCTTCTCTTGCGCGCGTGGCTATGGAGGATGGAGCTTGGAGATGGAGGAGGCTTGAGGATGCTTGAGCTAGCATCAAGAATCATGGAGCTACCGGAGTGCAAGAGAGAGGAGGGTACTCGATCAAGCATCAAGGTAAGCTCACTACACTCGTAGGATCGACATCGTGTCAGCTAGGTGAGAGATAGCCATTAGAGCTCGCTTGAAACACTTGAAACAATAAGCGGTCCATGGGTCTTGGCGGTTGAGCGAAAGCTTCCACATTTTGGTTTCGTTTTGCCGAGACCAACGGATTCAAGCTTGAGTACTTGCGCGCCTTATATCGAGTATCGAAGTAGGGTACTCATCCCCGAAATGGAGCTTGAGATAGGTAGGAAGTTTGGGTGTTTTTTATTCTCAAAACAGGTAAGTATTTTGTGATATTCTGGTTGTTTGATGATTGGAAAACATGGAGAAATTAGTTTAGTTTTTTGCTTTCGATTTGTGTTGTGTTTAGAGTAGGTTAATAGTAGGTAATCGCACCCGAGAGGCATAGGGTTTGCTGCTGTAAAACAGGGAGAGAATCGGGGAAAATAGGGGCAAAATGGAGGAAATGCGCATTTGAATGTGTGGGAATCGCAAGGAGAGTGATCGATAACATCCGGGTAATGTCCAGTAGGGTTATAAGTTCTTGAAGGGCAAGGGAATCCTCATTTGCAACCAGCTGAGAGTGAAAGAGAGAGAGAGAGAGAGAGAGAGAGAGAGAGAGAGAGAGAGAGAGAGAGAGAGAGAGAGAGAGAGAGAGAGAGAGAGAGAGAGAGAGACTTGGGCGACCCGTTCGATCGATCAGGGCAAGGAGTGACGTTGCTATCGGCGATCCCCAGGTATATAGATCCCTCTCCCATCACTCCAACATCATTCCTGGTGAATCTTGTAGTCTATAATAATCAATATCTTAAGATTTTGGATGAATTTATGCTCGAAAGTGCGTTCGGGTCGGCGGAATCGGACACTCGATTCAGTGTCCGATTTTGAGAATCGGACATCCGACGGACAACTGTCCGATCGGACCAACCCGTCCAATTTGGGGACTCGGACCACTCGGACCTGAACCACTCAGACTCGGACCACTCGGACACTCGGACCAACCCTGTTCGATCGGACGCTTAGCTCGATCGTCCAATCGAGGAAATCGGACTCACGAATTAGGACATGTTAGCAATCGGACCACATGCCTGGTCTGATCGGACCACTTATCCGATTTTCGAAAATCGGACACTTAACCCCCGTCCAATTTTGAGACTCGAACGGCTCAAACTCGGACCCACCTGGTCTGATTCCTAGAATCGGACCACTGGTAAATCGGATGTTCGATTCTCAGAGTCGGACACACCCTTAGGTTTTAAAAAAAAGGGGGGGGAACATAAAAAATTGACCCCCACGATCGACTGGAACCGCAACCCACTCCAGGACAACATGGCAAACGCCTTGTAGGCAGTTCCCGACGTAGGAGTCAAGACCAAGGGATAGGGGGACAGTGCTGGAGCACTCCCCAGCGACCTAACGCATTGAGAATGAAAATCCAATCGAAGGACCTGTGATCGACTCCCTAGTGAACGGGAAGAAGCAGCGCAAACCCTAGAACACGCTAGAACGGCCAGGACTTGAGCAACGAAGCTTATCAGGCCCGAAACAAGCGAGAGTGTGTAAGACGCTGAGGAATTGCTTGCGGCACTCACATTGAATTTCCGCACTTGAAGTACACTTAAGAAAGTTGAAAGCCTGATTGGGCACAAGTGCACGAGAAACGACACACTCATCGAGTGACCATAAATTGAGGTTTGTGTTCAATAACCAAAGGAACTCACTCAGATAAACCACTCAAGGAACCCACCAATAGGAGAGGACCCAAGACATAGACAAACCATCGAAGCGCAGGGTAGGACTAGGCAAGGAGCGCCGACGACGAGGATCTGTCAAGTCTATTCACCCTGATTGACAGCATAGTGGAGCGCAATAACTCAACCATGACAGAAGAGAGCTCCGACCATCGATCTAGTGAGGAGCTTGATTGTAGTGCTTCAGACTTGGAAAAACCCGCCTGTCGAAGCTGCTAGGTTTAATGTCACGCTAGCAAACAGTATGAGAGTGAAGCCATTCGGGGTATTGAAGAATTGGCCAGTGAAGATTGCAGGTGTCCAGTTCTCTGTCGACTTTATAGTCATGAAGGGAGTGGACTATGATGTCCTATTAGGCCGACCCTGGATGCGTAATGCTAGAGTCATCGAAGATTGGAGTAATGGCTTAATCTTCCTTGGCAATAGAACAGATGCCGTAAGAATAGAGATGGACACTTGGAAGACCTCACCAGTCGACCTAGACGCCATCTCTGCTATGCTCAAGGGGAATACTCAGGTCAGGAAGCCCTATGGGGCCTTGACCAAGTATATCCCATACCCAGAGGATGAGCGGGATTGGATGCATGTTCTTGCTGCAATCGACCTGCCATTCTCAGATCATGAGGCATATGAGTAGGCCATCAAAACGATCGGCAAGTCCAATGAAGCACTCTCTACACCAATCTGCATGATGGCAGGAAGCCTCCATGGAAAGCTTAAGCTTGTCACCTTCCACGTACCTTCCAACAAAAGGGAACTCCAGGGGATACTGGAGTGCCTAACGAACCAGCTAGCTGGCAACCCAGCTGCAAATTTCAAACCACTCTAGGATCTCTTAGAGGAATCCAAGTGGCAATGGACCAGGGTGCACGATTTGAACCTCATGTATAACTGGGCCCTAGTTCCTGACCAACGACACGAGGCATACCAAGCCCTAGGAGACGACGAGCAGTCGGATGATAAAGATTTCAGCGACGAATACGAAGACTGGCAATCCTTCAGTGATGAGAGCGAGGGTGAAGTAGATACCATAAAATATGACACTGAAGGATGAGAAATTGAGCAGATACGAGTAGACGCCAAGCCGTAGGGAAGGCAGACCCTTAGAGTAGAGCGAGGAGTCATGCGCATGGAATGTGATCACGCTTGGCTGGAATGCATAGGAGCCATAGACCTTGAGCAAGCAGGCCTAGCCCAGTCGGGAACGACATCAATACTTAGGACCGAATCGCCATCTGAACTACGGCCACCAGGGGAGACCACCTCTTTTAGCGAAGATGGAGGGTTTGACTCTGAATCGGAAGTTACTTCTGATAGTGATCCAGAGATCCCTAGGCCGCCCATGACCAGACGCACCATGGGAGACCTACCCGTCCACTTGAGGCGTAGACGGTTAAGGCAGAAAAAGGCAAAGCAACCCAGGAATACACGATCAGAAGAACAACGAAAGCCGCAGGACCTCCCTAAACGCTTCATGAAATTCAAAAAAGGGGATAGGGTAGTAGTTTTGTTAGGTGCCAAACGTCAAGGGCAGACGAGCGAACCAATCGAGGGACTAGCCAAAGTCAAGGAGGTAGACCTAGCCCAGGAAGGGAAAACACCACGACCAGTGTTCATTGCCGATGACTTGACTGGTAAAGAAGAAACGAGTCTTGTTGCTCTCTTGCGAGAGTATATAGACGTGTTTGCCTAGTCCTTAGAGGAGCTACGGGGGGTAGATCCAAGTGTTGTGACTCACAACATACCCATGACGTCGGACGCAACGCCGGTCAAGCAGCGACCGTACCCTATGAATCCAAAACACGCTCATGCTGTCAAAGAGGAAATTGACAAGCTAATGAGAGCTAGATTCATTTATGAAATTGAGCACACAGACTGTGTATCACCCATAGTCATTGTGATGAAGAAGAATGGAAAAATCCAAGTGTGCGTCAATTACAAGAAGGTGAACGCTGCTACGAAGAGAGACAACTATCCATTGCTATACACCAAGCACATGCTTGAGAGGGTGGCAGGCAAGGAAGCCTACAATTTTTTGGATGGCTTCTCAGAGTACAACCAGGTGTAAGTGCATCCTGCAGACATCACAAGACCGCCTTTGCCACTGAGTGGGGCGTCTTTGCCTACATAGTCATGTCCTTCGGGTTGACCAATGCCCCTGCCACTTTCCAACGCCTCATGTGCACCATCTTTAAGGACATGCTCCACAAGGAGTCAGAGGTCTTTGTCGATGACTTGTGTGTCCATTTGACCTGGATTGAACACTTAGACAAACTCCGCGCAGTCCTTGAACGGTGCCACTTATATCGTCTCTCCTTGAACCCCTTGAAGTGTCAGTTTTGGGTAAAGCACGGATGCATCTTAGGACATGTGGTGTCGAAGAACGGCATTGCCACTGACTTCTCGAAGGTCAGGGTTATTGTTGACCTTCCACCCCCAATTAATCACAAGGGAGTTCAATGCTTCTTAGGCAATACAGGATACTATCGGCGGTTTGTGCTGAACTACGCGCTGATCGCCAGACCATTGTACAAACTGCTGATTGTCTTCGAGTGGACCAAGGCATGCCAACGAGCGTACGAAGAATTGAAAAAGACTCTAACAACAACACCAATTGTATGAGCCCCAGATTGGACCATTACCTTCCACGTGCACATCGATGCTTCTAAGTTTGCCGTGGGGGTAGTGTTGTGCCAACCTGGTGAGCACACCTTAGATTACCTAGTGAGCTTTGCTAGTAGACAACTCACTGAGACGGAGATGAATTACTCGACAACAGAAAGGGAGGGATTAGCCATGGTGTTCGTTGTGAAGAAATTCCGGCATTATCTATTGGCCACACCCTTCATCTTTTTTGTGGACCATCAAGTCCTGCTCTATTTAGTGAACAAACCTTGTGCTACAGGGCGCATAGCTCGATGGCTCCTCTTGCTCCTAGAGTTCGATTTCTCCGTGGTGGTACGAAAGGGAAAACATCATTACATG
Organism: Lygodium microphyllum; assembly: GCF_053477565.2. Classification (NCBI taxonomy): domain Eukaryota; kingdom Viridiplantae; phylum Streptophyta; class Polypodiopsida; order Schizaeales; family Lygodiaceae; genus Lygodium; species Lygodium microphyllum. The sequence continues at coordinate 1,100,617 of NC_141145.1, forward strand.
GCTGATCACATGTCACGCATACCCATAGGAGAAGTCGTTGGACAAGGCATCGTTGATGAGTTACCTGACGCCCACTTATTCCACCTATCCAGCGAGAGAGATTTATTTAAGGCTGACCTACTACCATATTGGGCGGACGACATAGCCCAAGTGCTCGAGCACGGACTACCTGAGCGACCAATAGAAAAAGCCCGACTCAGGCACTTGATCCTGAAGATTCAGCCCTACTAGCTGATTGCAGGCCAACTCTATAGGATGGGGCAAGACGGATTGCTACGAAGGTGCATGTGTGAGCATGAGATGCACGATGTGCTCTCAGAGGCGCACAACGGCATTGCAGGAGGTCACTTTAGTAGAGACGCGACATCACGGAAGGTGCTGCAATCTCAACTCTGGTGGCTCACACTTTTTTGCGACGCCAAGCGATTCGTCAAGCATTGTAACGAGTGCCAACGTACAAAAGTCTTGATTCGTAAAAATCAAATGGAGTTGACCCCAATTATTGCTCGCCAACCCTTCGAAAAATGGGGAATTGACTTCATAGGACCCATCAGTCCTGCGATGTAGTACTCACAAGCCAAGTACATCGTGGTGGCCACAGATTACCTCACGAAATGGGCAGAGGCAAGAGCTACACGAAAAAATGACTCTAGGACGACTGCCAAGTTCTTATGGGAGCAGATGATCTCGCGCTTCGGTTGCCCCATCAAACTGGTTAGCGACCAAGGCACACACTTCATCAACGAAGTGATAGCACATCTCCTATCCACCTTTCTCATTATCCATCGCAAATCCTCACCATACTACCCTCAGGCTAATGGCCAGGCAGAATCAACTAACAAGATTCTTATCAACGTCCTGACTAAATTATTCTCAGCCTCACGAAGCGACTGGGACAACAAGTTGAGAGCAGCCTTGTGGGCCTACCGCACAGCTTATAAAACAGCTATCAGCCAAACCCCCTTTAGGCTGACCTACGGGACTGAGGCAATTCTACCGTTAGAATTCTTTGTTCCTAGCCTAAGAATAGCACTTCAAGAACGATGGAAAGGGAAGGAGGCATGGACGCAATGCCTGGTCGAGCTGGAACGCCTATCAGAAACTCATCTTCTAGCCACCCACGCGCTTATCTGTGAGAAAGCCTGACGCAAGAGTTGGTTTGACAAGCATGTCAAGCAGCGCGAGTTTGAACAGGGTGACTTAGTACTCCTTTACTCAATTAAAGGGCATAAGCAAAAAATGAAATTCAGAGGTCTCGGACCCTTCAAGGTTCGTGCAATCAGCCGAACTGGCAATGTCGAGATTGAGACCCTAGACGGTGAAGGAATGGGCTTCTTCAATGGCAATTGTGTCAAGAAGTACTTCCTTCCCACTCATCCTTTGCATGAGCCACCAATGTTAAAACCACCGGTCAAAGTACGAGCAGCTACAATCACTGAAATCAACGAAGATGATGAGGAAGCTGTAGAACCCGCTTACCTCCGTGTCACGGTCATTGCCAAGCAAACATGCGCTTTCAACGCCTTGATCGACGAGGGAGCTGACTTCAATGTCTTAACCCACAATCATTGGATCCAACTTGGCAAACCACTACTTCAAGCCACAACTGCCAAGTTAAACCCATATGGGGCTCAATCATACGCACTTCTCGGCAAGTGCAGAGTCGCCACTTCTATCGAGTCTGAGATTGTTCCAATACTTTTTTACGTGTTGCCAAGTGCTATAGATGTAGGCACGGAGTCACTGCTGGGACGAACCTTCAAAAAGCAGACTCACTGCAATGTTGATTATGAATCATAGCGCATTTACCTAGCAATAGGCAACATGCGCATTGTCACAACTTTTAGCAAGGGATGTGCGACACCATCACCGTCTGCAAAGCCACCGGTAGAAACATCCGTAGGCAAGACTAAGGAGGGGGTAGTGCGCGGCTCCCGCTCCCCGACTTCCATAAACCGTAGCCCGCAGTAACCAAAGAAAGGGCCCAACAACCTCGCTTTCAATGGGTGCCTAAGCAGCGCAACAACCGCCTAGGAGTTGATGCGCCTATCCTCATAAGACCGAGAACTCTAAACCTAGGAGGCCAAGATGCAATCACAGGAAGAGTCGCATGATTAAGCAAAGATGGGTCCCTAAAGCCCTCTTGCATGCGCAAGGCTACTATGAGGGAAATACCTCACTGTGGATCCCTAAGGCCCCCATGGCCAAGGCACTAATCATACGCCACCCTCAAGCTTGATCAGCCCACGTCCCCCAACGCCTCAAAACCATAGGCCACAGTGCTCTCCAGAGCCCCAGCCATCCGGCTCATTTACGCTTCGGCCCAAGAGAGTCACACAAACCTATCGGCCCAAGCAACAACCACCATCACAGGCGGCATCACCTGACCAAGTCAAGCTAACTCCCCATGGCAAAGCTGACTGCAGCAACCCATCCGTTGTGGTTGACCCTAATCTACCCATATTCCAAATAGCCCAACTGCAGGCTCAAGGAAACTCCCAACCGCAACTATGTATTGTCAAGGCCTCTAGTTCTAGCAAACCTCGAGCGCCCGTCGGCCTTACGCCCTCCTATGACGAAAATCATTTCTAGCGCTAGCCGCTGGCCTTGCCGAGGACACCGGCAATGATGTGGTGGACTGCATTCAATGACTCGATGCCACCTTCGTGTCGCTAGCCCTCAGCTATGACCACTTGGACTTGGGTCTATTAGAAGAACCCTTTGCAACGGAAGTGCGCAATATGCCTTGCTCTTGGGAGACTTTTGAATTTGCATTTCCAAAAGCTTCTCGCTCTACTCTGCTGAGTTGCTCAGCAGCGAGATCTCCAAAGAGCAAGCCATTAAACAACGTCTCATCACATCCTATGATCAGCGAACCACTTCTGCTATCACTAATCAGGAAATCACTGAGTTATCCAAGCTCGCTGATACGGACTCCATGTTTTTGAAGCGTTGGTACACTCTTAGGCTGCAATTGGAAGTTGAGGGGTGCCGCATAATGACCAATGCTGAGCAGCGCCGCGCAATCAAAACAACAGAGTATGACCCCACCTATGTCGCATCAACCTCATATCGAGTACTAACCACTCTCTGTGGCCAACCCATGGAAGAGCACATCAAGGGGCATCCCTACCTTGACCGCCTCTTAACAGAGGAAGAGCTCCACATTGTAAGTCGGGTCGATTCTGGCGATCTCCTAACGATGTTCTGACATACATCACGCACGTCGGTATCCGCCCATTCGAATTAGACCGGGAAGCTCAGCTAGAGTATAACCCCAACTTCTATGCTTTGCTCCTGCACAAATAGACCGACGCCCTTTATGTTGAACGCCCTAGGCCTCTCAACCTCCAATCCTGGTACGGATTCTTCTTGTTCCAAAGGGGGAAGGGGTAAGGTGGAATCTAAAAAGTAAACCAAGTATGAAATGTCAGTAAAATTTGAAATGCAATGGTAAGATGTAATGGTAAAAGTTTGAAAAGAAAAGTTAAGGCTATACTCAATAAAATCTGCTACGTTTTTATTCTTTCAGCAAGTTATTTGTCAAAAAGCACTAATAGTGGAAACGATTGAACTTGCAGGTAGCGATCATGGCAAGCCAAGACAAAGCGGGCAAGCTCCCCTTCTCAGAGGAGGAGCAAGCGAAGTACGGCCTCACGGTGGAGACGAGAGCCTTCAACTAGTTGAAGTTCCGTCACATCTTCAACCTTGAAGACGTGGCCATCGAAGAGCCAGCAGTGCGCCAAATCATAGATCAGTGCCATATGCAGAAATGCCTAGATGCAGTGGGCCGGAGGGTGGACTACACCCAGTGCGCTGACTTCTTGCGCACCTTTAACAGGAATAGAGGTACCATCACGGTGCACGAGAATGAAGCCACCAGGAAAGTACAGATCGAGCTGACCCCGGAGTTGGTGGAAAGGGCACTAGGGCTGCCGAATAAGGTGGAAAGAAAGCCAAAGAGGGACGTTTACGCCATATTGGGAATGGACAAGGTGAAGGTCCATACCAATGATGGGATTAGCCTGGCAGACATCCCAAACCCAGAAATCCAGCTGCAAGCAAAAATGGTGCACGCTTTGTTCTCAAGCCAGAGGTACAACAGCATAATGAGCCGGATCAATGTACCTCTGCTCGACAGCATTGCGGCACAATCGCTGGACAAGGTGAACCTTAATGCGTTTGTGAGGAGAACCATAGAGGCTTCGGCTAAGACCCTAGCAACAACAAGAGGAAGAGCCCGCTGGAGGGGAATCCCCATCATCCTAATCAACCCGCAAGGCATCATCCTCCAAAGCCGCAACCATAGGGTTTGGAGGCGTCCTCACGGCCATAATCCAAGAAGCACTAGGGCAAGGACGAGAAGAGGAAAACAAGGAGGGAGGCGACGAAGGAAGTGATGAGTCACCGTCACAATCCCCACCTCACACAGAAGAGAAGCGTAGGTCTCCAGACGAAACGGAGACTGACGAAGATGCAGAGGGAGAGTCCCAGGGCAGCCCACAGAGGCACGCAGAACAACGAACCAAAGCCCTGCATGGAAAGAGGGAAGAGGAGCGCAAGAAGAAAGAGAAGGAAGATCTGGAGAGGGCTCGAAGGGAGTCAGTCAGGGATGAGGAGGAGAGAAAAAAGAAGACTGAAGAGGAGCTGAGAAGGAAGGAAGAGGAAGAAATAGCGCTGGCCACCCGTCGCTCCATTGAGGAGCAGCACAAAAGAGACGAGGAAGGTGCAGAGAGCCCACACCGAACAGAGGCACCTAATTCCAGTATCAATGTGCCGGAAATCACACCCCCGCCCTCGGCAAAGGGAAAATGCAAAGAATCGATTATGCCAACTCCCCCCCTCTTCATACCTTCCACGCCAGCCACTCTTATCATGACAACACCCACTGCCACCGCCACCCAAGGCTCCACACCAAAAGTCGATGAGAGCAACGTGGTCACTTGGCTGCAATTCCTGGTGGAACGGGAGTTGGTAAGAGAAACGGGCATGGCCACCCCAGCGTCAGGAGTCAAAAGGATATCCACGGCTGATCTGGAGCCAAGGCCGGAGCTAAAGAGGTAGAAAACAAAAGCCGCTATCACCACCGCCACCATGTCCCATCCCCCACCTCCAGCAGACCAATACGATGAATATGTTAAGGAGCTGCTCTCGCAGCTAGAAAGGACCAAGGAAGAAAGGAGAGCAGCCGTTGAGGAGCTGGCAACAGAATGAGAATCACGAGCCGCTCTCCAACTGGAGAAAACAAAGCAAATAATAGAATACCAAAGGGAAATCGCTGCACTCAGGGAGGAAGCCAACAATAAGGATGCAGAGGAATCAAAGGCCCTGAAGGAACGTAATGCTGCTTGGGAAGGAAGGAGAAAAATCTTGATGGAGTGCCTCAATGGGAAAAGGGAGACCAATGCTCACTTGCGGCGCAAGAACGACCAGCTCTCTGCAGTCAACCTGGAAGCACAAAACCAACTCGACAAGATCAGACAGGAGGCTGCAGAGCTGGACCAGTTAAGAGAAGAGCAGGTGCAAAGGATGCAGGTGAAGCTGGACCAACTCAACGCACAGATCGCCGATGAACGCCAGGAGTAGTCCTACCTGCACCGCGAGCTCAAGGCCCAGCAGCAACAACTCATGGCTATGACCCTCCATCAAGGGGAGAGCCTGGAAGATATGGAAAAAAGAGCAAAAGAATGGGTTGATCACAATGAGGGGAGAATACGAGACTTGGCACGTCGGCTGGCCAAAGCCGAAGGAGATAGGGTGTTGGCTGAGAATCAGGCAGAGGTGGCCCAGCTCTCCATGATAGCCCAACAGCACACCTTCCTCAATACATTGCTCCACTCCACCAAACAGGAAGGACACGAAGCCAACGATCAGCTACAGAAGAAGCTAGCCATTGCACGCAGAGCCCTAACAACAGGCCTGCATGTGCCACTGCAGCTAGGAGGCCCGCCGCAGAGCCTGGAGGAGCAAAGAAGATATCTTGCACAGGTAGGCCTGACGGCGCAGGAAATAGACAAACTCGGCTTCACAGAGGCGAAGGCGCAAGAAGACTTGCAAGCAAAAGGGGGTGAATCAGAGTTTGATCTGGGACCTTAAGAGGAGGACTACGTCCCACCACCCCCTCCTCCACAACAAGAGGAAGTGCAGCCCCTTGACATATCTGCTGAGAGGAAAGCAGCCCAGGCTAACTGCAGAAGAGAGATGGTAGAGAAGGCAAGGAAAAAGCTGAACGTTAGACCTATTCCAAGACAACCTGCCCCTCTCCTACCGCGCCCTGAGAATCACCTTCCTGAATTCCATGCAGAGTTAATTATTTGGGAACAGCAGGAGTGTATCCGCGATCCCTTCGACTTGAGCTTTGAGTTTCCCGCTACATTAAACAGAGTAATGCCCATTCAACTGGCAAACGACGTAATTGCCATGGGTGCAAGGCTCAAGGCCAAGTGGATAGCGGAGCGAGAGGCCAACCCAACTGCTTGGGGAGCCGAGGACCGTGAATTTTGGCAGGATAAAGTCCTCCAGGTGCCTAGATCGATGGAAGGCTATAATTGCCAACCCACCTGGAGACGACACATTTTTTACGTCAACCTTGACACGTGGATGGCATTTTGTAACACCCTCCCTTCTGAGAGAAACGACCCCACTTTCATGCCATATCCTCGAAGGGTAGGGGTTGACTTTAATCTGTCCATCCACGGCAGGTTCGACTTTCCCATTATCTATAATGCCAATAGCACCTCCCATAAGGACGCCCTTCTCTTTACCCTCCCTGATTTGTATAGCTCTATAGATAGATTTCTTAGTGAGTTCACCTCCTGTCCTGACCCTGCCTTCATAACCACTTGTAATTATCTTAAACTAATTAGGGTCCTAGTCTACCAAGAGCCCACAGCTCAAGAACGTCACCTTCCCCCCCTCTACTTCGACCCCAACGCTATAGATAACATCACCATGACTCGCCTCATGATGCGCGCTACTCTTTTGCCATCCTTTTGTGTTGCACTGCTCGAAGATATGAGCGATAGCAAATTCACCCAGTGCAACCACCCCTTCCTTTCCACCACCACTCTCAAAACCCGCCTCAACCTCAAGGGCTACTTGTTGAGTTGCAAATTCCTTAACAAGGCCCCCCGCCATCCGCCATTCAGATGACGAGGAGTAAACTCTCGTCATGCCCTTGTATCACATGTATCCATGTATAAGCCTCTTGAGAGCAGAATTTTGGTGCCGGAAAGTGCTTAAAAATAGCTAAAAATTATGAGTATCAAGGGAAAAATATCCAACGTCAAAGGCGGCGGCTCGACCTAGGACGATTTTAAGCACCAAAGTGCTTTAAAGGTGCCCGAGCAACACTTGTTGATTTTTCATAATTTTTTAGACAGTCGTGCGGGTTGACACGAGTTACTGGCCAATGCGGGATGCTAAGCCGGACGCCCAGGATTTTTCAGAGCTCAATTCCGAGTTCGGACGGGGAAATGGCCAAGGAAACGGTCAAGATGCAAAGAGGTGGACATTAGAGTGGCCAAAGTGAGCATGACCTTTGGGAGCCCAATTTGAAAATGACACATGAAATGTTGGAGAGAAATCGTGGAGAGAGAGAGAGAGGAGAAGTTGACGCCTGCCTGCGCCGAAAAATGCGCCAAGAAGATGGAGAGGGAGGATGCAGCCTGCAAACAACCTACTTGAGTGATCATTGCCCTTGCTTTCCCTCTGGCTGCTGACTCTATCGCCGCCTCTCAGAGTGATGTGTCTTTAATCATTGTGGTTTATGGTGATGACATGCTGCTCATTGGTCCTAATGAGACACATATTTCTGATTTTAAAGCTAATATGAAATTCTCTCTATCAGCAGGTTGTTGGATGCTTGATTTATGTGTGCATTACGAGGTTTGACATTCAATTCGCAGTCTCATAGATGAGCAAGTTTATGCATAGCTATGCACTAAGCATTGGTAGAGGCAGTGAAGTGGATCTTTCACTACTTGAGTGGTATTCGACATGCTGGGTTGTTTTATCCTGAAAGGGGATAATTACCACCAGATGTACATGCTTTTTTGGATTATGAGTAGGTTGGTTGTTATGACACTCGTGTATCCACAAGTAGTTTTTACTTCATACTTTACAACTCATGCATATTATGGTTGAGCAAGAAGTAGCCTACTTTGGCAACTTCTAGTTCTAAAGCCAAGTATAAGGTAGCTTTCACATCCACTATTGAGCGTGTTTCACTCGAACACGTCTTGGCTGATTTGAGAGTTGGATATCCATCTACCACCACCATCTTCATTGACAATTAGAGCACATTGGCAATTGCATGGAATGTAGTGTTCCATGCACATATTGAGCACATTGGGGTGCACTATCAATATGTCAAGAAGAGACTATATATAGGAGAGATCATCTTGGCCTATGTGCCAACATAGAATAACCTTATAGATGTTTTCACGAAGGCTTTGCCTTATGAGAAGTTTGAAGCTTTCTGCAAAGCTTTGGGCTTACTCCCTTTTGTGGATTGATCTAATGCACTAGGCATGGCACTTCCCTATACATAAATGCTTGCTTTTGTTCGTAGCATCACTCCAAGGAGGGACTTGTTACCATATTTTGGTAGTAAGTGTGCATGAGTACACTTAGAAGTGTTGGGGCATTTTTCCCTCTTTAGGAGGTTTTTTTCCCTTGGTCTTGTATATACACCTATTCACTTTTAAGGCATACTTAGTCTTGTAAATCTTCTCAATTGACACCTCTCAATACACTTTGAGTTGTGCTCTCTCAAGCTTCTTCTTCTCCGAGTTATGTCCTTGCATTTGTGGTGACCTAAATCTAACATTTGGGAAAGTAAATCCCTTGCCTTCCTTTCTTCCATTAACATGCAGTTTCTAGTGTGAGATCTATTAGATGCAGAGGTCATGGTCTAGTCGCCCTTGCCCGCTAGTTAGCAGAGTAGTATGTCCTTGGATATGGAGTCTTAGTGTGTCCAATTGCTTAGATATGCTGTACATTTATTTTTAATTTTTGATTTGAATGATATGCTGTCCATTTATTTTTCACTCTTTGCAGCTCAGCTGATCCATTTATTTTTAATTTGGAAGTGCAATCGATTTAGTTTCCATTTTGTTTTGTCTGGAATTTTCACAAAATTCTGGGCATTTCAAATTTTGGTAAATTCACCCGAGTTTTTAATTTGAACGAAATGCTATCCATTTATGTTTCACTCTCTGTGTGTAGCGGATCCAACCTCGATGGTGTGTTGTCATCACAGTCACAGCAGGCTCCCCTGATGAGTTGTATGCGAGAATTCACATCATCATCATGCAGCAGCATCTCCATCCCACCTTCTTCTGAGTTTCCAGGTCCCTTTCATCATCATCATCATCCATGGAGGAGGTTGCCCCCCTCAGGCATCCTGAAAACTTGCAGGAGGCCTGTCATCCTGTTCAAGGCTGGTGGTGGCAGCAACAGAAACAGAGGAGGCCCCAAGAAGAACAGCCCCTGGCATGATGATGAGCCCCCCTCTTCATCATCCAAGACTGTCACACGCAAAACAGGCAGCCGCAGCCGCACGCCGCAGCTCACTTCTAATGGGAATTCTAGACAGAAGAAGGCTCAGGCCAAGTCCAGACCGTCGCGGCCTCAGCGTCACACAGATGAAGAGATGGATGCTGGCGCAGCCCTGCCAAGGGTACTTGTCTCTGGAGTCATGCCGGTGGAGACAGAGACTGTCCTTCAGACTGAGGTGATGATGGCTTCGTTGGATCAGTTACACACTTGCAGAAACTTATGTTTATCTGTGAATGCATTCCATCTCTGTCTTGTGATGCTCAAAACACTTGAACCTAAATAAATTAGGCAGATGGCATAGAGATGACTGCGGTGACAATGACTTTCTTGGATCATTAAAACATTTGCAGCTGGTCTTGTGATGCTCAATTAAAGTAGGCAACATCAGATGGCATAGAGATAACAGGTGTGATGATGGCTCTGTTGTACACAATTGCAAGAATTTATATTCTTTATTGTGAATGCATTCCATCTCTGTATTAATTTAGACTGCATCAGATGGCATAGAGATGACATCTATGTTTTGCATTCATTCACCAACATGTATGTGCTGCTGTTTCAAAGCATAAGCACATGATGGTTTTGGCGCATCCATGATCACTAGTGCATTGAACCAGGAAAAACCTATCTCGATTTTGTAATTCAGAGTGCATGTTCATGTCTTAAGCAAATAATTTCTTTTTTCTTATTCGACGCATTGATACTGTCATCCACTAGAGTACACTTCAAGTTTTGAAGCTGCCATATTACTCTCTGTAGGAACCCTCAACAAACCCATC